>NC_056743.1:850680123-850726998 GCF_019279795.1 Protopterus annectens | reverse complement strand
TTTGGGGAAAAAACCAGACATGGTCAAAGGGAGAATGTAATTTAGGTTGTTAAGGATGCTGAAAGGAAAAGGTCACTTCAAAAAAGATGTATTGTTTGGTGTTAAAGCTGAGGAGGTACTAAAGAAAATGGAGGAAAAGCGAAATCAATGCAAACAGTGAAAGATTTCCTGCAGGTACAACCTCCACGTTTCAGCAGAAACTGGCCTTCAAAAAATTGGTCCTTTCCATCCACGGACAGACCTCAAAGGGGCAGATACAGACGCCCAAGGGGTAGAGGGCAAACTCAAGGATCTTACAGAGCAAGACAGTGGCAAGCACCAACCCCAAGAGGTGGAGAAGATAGATCACAGTCATTTAGAAAACAGACACAATGACTTCCCCCTATACCTGCCAAGCAAAGCTTTAATGGCAGCACCTTTTGGCGGAAAACTGGCATTATTCTCAAAAAATTGGCATATTGTTAAAAAGACAAATGGATTCTGGACATTATAGACAGAGGCTGCAGGTTCCACTTTCACACCCTTCCAAAAATGAGAGACATGCCAAACCTGCCACAAAATCAAAGGGCAGAGGCACAAAGACAAATTTCCGCTCTCATGGACATTAAAGCGATTCAAGAGGTACCTGCAAAAGAACAAGGTCAAGGTTTTTATTCCAGACTATTCCTGGTACCAAGGAAAGACAAAGATTGGAGACCTATCTTAAACCTATCCATCTTAAACGCATATCTACAGGTGCCAAAATTCAAGATGCTCACATTACAGCAGCTTCTTCCCATGCTGAGCAAGGAGTCTGGGCTGGTAACGTTGGACCTCAAAGAGGCATACCTGCATGTCCCTATCAGACAAGATTGCAGAAGATACCTCAGATTTCTTGCAGGTTCAACCCATTACCAATTCTCTGCATTTCCCTTTGGCTTATCTACTGCGCCCAGAGTGTTTACGAAATGCCTGGCATCAGTAATCGCCTTCTGCAGACTACAAGGAATACAAATCTACCCATATCTGGACGACTGCCTGATCCAAGCGGACAGCATGGACATTCGTTTGCAGCATCTGGCATTTGTAATAAAACTGTTAAACTTCCTGGGATACACAGTCAACAAAAAGAAATCAAAACTAATACCCTCTTAACAGATAATTTTCCTGGGTGCCAGCTTGAATACAACCACCCAGATGGCCTATCTCACGCCAGACAAACAAGGGCAACTGTCTCAATACTTCAGCAAAATGGCAGCTTTCACCAGGCTAACTGCAAGGAAAGTCCTGCAGGCTCTGGAGTTCATGGCATCTTGCATCCTGCTAATCCCATGTGCAAAGCTGCATATGAGGAAACTTCAATGGTACCTAAAAAAACTTATGGTCTCAACACAGCCACAGCTTGGAAACAGTTATACCACTCATTCCATGCCTTCAAAGGGAATTTTTGTGGTGGGCTCAAGCATGCCAAAGAAACACAGGTCTCCCTTTCTGTGTACCTCAAGCAACTCATATCATCACAACAGATGCCTCAGACTATGCCTGGGGAGCACACATGGCAGATCAGTGCATTCAGGGAAAATGGTCCCAAAAAGAGAAGCACCTACACATCAACCAAAAGGAGATGCTAGCTGTGCAAAATGCTCTTATGACTTTCAAAGACCTTCTGCATCCAGGCCAAGCTATTGATAAGGACAGATAACACCACAGTGATGTGGTACATAAACAGGGGGGAACTCATTCATACCCCCTGTGCAGGCAAGCCATGACACTATGGAACACAGCACTGGAATTGCAAATTCAACTAGACACAATTCCTGCCAGGGAAGGAAAACACACTGGCAGACAACCTAAGCAGAAATATGACAGATCCACACAAATGGAAGTTGCATCCTCAAGTTTTCACAAAGATAACTCGGGCATGGGGACAGCCAGACTTAGATCTATTTGCTACCCACAGAAATTACCAGTTGAAAAAATTTTGTTCAAGGACCTATCATCCACAGGCCTGCAAAGTGGACGCACTTTTTCAATTGGACAACATTGACAGTTTATGCCTTCCCGCCTCTTCCTCTACTGACCAAAGTTCTATTAAAAGCCAGAGCAGAGAGGCTGCAAATGATTCTCATTGCCCCAGACTGGCCAAGACAACACTGGTATCCATTCTTGAAGAGCCTGACACATTCCCCACCATGGATCCTACCTCTAGTCCCTCTTCTGTTGTCCCAGCACAACTACAAAACCCTTCACAGCCAGCTCAAAACTCTAAATGTAGCTGCATGGGAGAATTCCTTAATTTCACAACAGACTCTCCTCTCCAAGGAGGTGCAGGATGTCCTCTTGGAGGCCAGAAGACCTTCTACTAGAAAAGCCTACTCCGCCAAATGGAAACGATTTTGTGCCTGGAATCAAGAAAAGGGCCAGAATCCTTGGGTAATAAATATACCTCAAATTGTACAGTACCTAGCTGAGATGTTAAATAGTGGACTTTCCTTCTCCTCCATCAAGATCCATGCTTCAGCCATTTCTGCACAATACAACACAGATCCTCCTTTATTCTCACATCCTCTCTTAAGGCAGTTCCTCAGAGGGGCAACAAATATAAACCCCCCATGGAAACCACCAGTCCCTGCTTGGGACCCCAACTTCGTATTGGAAAAGCTGACCCTTCCCCCCCCCTTTGAGCCAGCTTCTTCAACAGAACTACAATACTTGTCATGGAAAACAGCCTTTCTTCTGGCTATCACCTCAGCATTCAGGGTTTCGGAGCTACAGGCCCTCATGGCTGTTCAACCATTCATCATTTTCCATCGGGACAGAGTTTCCTTACGAACCAACCCTACCTTTATGCCAAAGGTAGTATCCAGTGTAGCTTTGAATAAGACTATCCACTTGCCTACCTTTTATCCAAATCCACAAAACAAAGGGGAAGACTACTACATTCCTTGGACATTCACAGACAACTTTGTTATTATTTGGACAGGACAAAACCATTCAGGAAATTCGAGTAACTCTTTGTGTCCTATGCTACAGGTGCTCAAGGAAAGTCTATTTCCAAATAGACAATTTCAAAATGGATAGCCCACTGCATATGCTTTTGTTACTCATTGCATAGAAAAACTGTGCCTGCATGCATCAGATCCCACTCCACCATGGCCACAGCTACCTCTGCAGCTTTCCTCAGGGGGGTCACTACCAAGGACATTTTGGAAGCAGCCACTTGGAGTTCAGTGCACACTTTCTCCAAGCACTATCACCTTCCACTATACTCTAAATCTAGAGTGGGTTTTGCCACAGCAGTCTTGCTGGGCATCCTCGCTCCTCCTAGTTCCACTTAGTCTTTTGAAGAATCTCGGCGCCGGGCTTCCCTCATCGGCTCCGAGGGGGTGAGTGGCATCGGACCCTTGTCCGACCCCCCTCTCCCTCTCGGTGCTTCGGCGCTGGTGAGTTCGGCTCCAACATCGGCCTCGGAGCCATCTGTCGGTGCCGAGGGAGGTTCCCAGCTTCTCTGAGCGGGGACCTCTGGCTCTGCCGGACAGGGGTGCGTTCGAGGTCATGCGGAGTGTTGGAACCTTGTTCAACTCCACAGTCTGCTCCGTCCGCCCCTCCCTCTTCGGTGCCTTTGGTTATGTCAACTCACTCCCTCATCCCAGACCGCAGAGAGCCAGCTCCTCAAGAATCCCCTGTGGGGATCTCATCCTCTTCCGAGGCCTCCCCTGAATTGGCAGGAGCCCCTAGGAAGAGAAAGTGTAAGAGGAAGCACATAGACTCACCTGAGTCTGTCACCTCTGACACAGATTTAGAGGATTCTGAGGGTTCCCCACGTTCCCCTTCTGAAGATGTCTCTTTCGCAGACA
The DNA here is from genome assembly GCF_019279795.1 of Protopterus annectens. Taxonomy (NCBI): domain Eukaryota; kingdom Metazoa; phylum Chordata; order Ceratodontiformes; family Protopteridae; genus Protopterus; species Protopterus annectens. The sequence goes on along the minus strand of NC_056743.1, from coordinate 850,723,162 downwards.
TTCTAGAGATCCTGAAGCAGAGGGGAAATTGGCCAGCCCTTAACCCTTCGGAGGATGAATCTGTGTATCTTGAGGCGTTTGGCTCTCGCCCTTCCACCTCCTGGGTGTCCCCCCCCCCCTTTGATCCCCTCATGCAGGTGGTTGCAAAGAAGGCCTGGACGGCTCCTGATTCAGTAAACCCTACCCCCAGGAGACCTTCCAAATTTATAACCGCACCAACTGACAAGCAATTTCTCACAAAAGGTGTTTCTGTGGATGCTATGGTGGTAGCTGCTGCCACCAAGAAGGAACTAGCTGATCCTACAGTGCCTGTTCATCCCCCTAACAAAGAATCTAGGTCTATGAACAGGTACGGGAAGCGGATGTTCTCGTCAGCGACCTTTGCTATGCGTTCGCTGAACTACCTATGCCATTTTACTCGTCTTCAAAGAGACTTGATCAAAGAAGCGAGTGACATGTTGAAGGATCCTACAGCTGCGGGTTTTCAAGACAAGATTAACACTCAGCTGGCTACCCTGAACTCCATAGCTAACTCCTCCATGCGCCTCCTTTCTTATGCGGCTGATGGAGCGAGCAGGGCCGCAGGGACAGGTGTGGCCTTACGCAGGCATGCCTGGATGCGGCTATGCAACTTTGGACCCTTTAAAACGTCATTCACTAATTCCCCGTTTGATGGATCATCTCTTTTTGGTCCTCAAGTGAAAGAAACCTTGACTAGGTGCGAGACAGATGGCAAGACTCTTTCTGCCGTCGGAGTCCGTTTTTCTACTCCTTCTAGGCCTTACCCCAAAGGCCAGAAAAGTGGGAAAATGTGGTTCCGCAAACAATCTCAAGGGCCTGACGCACAGAGTCGGTTCCCCACCAGAGGCAGAGTTGGGAACAACAATGGTAGACGTCGCCCTAGAGGCAGGGGGGGTCCGCAGAACCAGGGCAATCGAGAAGCCTTCTCTGATAAGCCCTGTCAGCATCCCTGAGGTGTTGCCCGACTGCCCACCTTCGGAGGCAGTCGGGGGAAGATTGTCACTGTACCCAGAAGCCTGGCTATCCCTGACTCAAGACAAATGGGTACAGTCCATCATTTCCGAAGGCTATTCCATTCCCTTCGTTCGCATTCCAAACCAATCAAAAAATCCCTTCCAGATGTTCCACCCGCTCAAAGGGATCTTGCAGCTTTGGAAATTTCAAAGCTGCTTGCAAAAGAGCAATTCAGCCAGTTCCAGCAGACCAGCAAGGATCCGGAATCTACTCCAGGTTCTTTTTAGTTCCAAAGAAAACAGGGGACTGGAGACCAATTTTGGATCTCAGTATCTTGAACAAGTCAGTCAAGAAAACAAGATTTCGGATGGTCACGCTGCAGTCCATCCTTCCCCTATTGGGAAAGGGAAACTGGATGTGTGCTCTATAGACCTTCAGGATGCGTACTATCACATAAAAATGAACAGACGCTCCAGAAGATTCCTCCGCTTCAGGCTGGGAACCAGTCATTTTCAATTCAGGGCCCTGCCCTTTGGTCTCACCACTGCCCCCCGGGTGTTTACCAAATGCATGGCAGTGGTAGCTTCTCACCTGAGACGTCAAGGATTCCAGGTGTTTCCATATTTGGACGACTGGCTCCTCACAGCTCCCACCAAGCATCATCTTCTATTGGCCAGGAACTACACCTTTCGCATTTGTCAAAATTTAGGCATTTCAATAAATTGTGAAAAGTCTGTTTTGTCGCCTTGTCGTACTATTACCTTCATAGGCGCAAATCTAGACACAGTCAACATGTCTGCGAGACCAACAGATCAGAGAATAACAGACATACACAAACTGGTCTCGCTCCTCTTCAGCAGCAACAGAATCAAAGCCAGGTTAGTTCTGAAAGTGTTGGGGATTATGGCGGCTGCCATACCTCTGCTTCCATTAGCCAGATTCCACATGAGAATCCTTCAATGGATGCTCTTCACGCAATGGTCATACCAGCAACTTCCGATGTGCCACACCATTATGATTACGCAAACATGCAGAAATCATCTTCTGTGGTGGATGTCTTCCCCTCGGCTCTTATTGGGAAGACCCTTTGTCCCTTCCCCTCCGGTTGCTACTCTGACAACGGACGCCTCCCTGATCGGGTGGGGGGGGGCATTATCAGGGCAGAACTGTCCAGGGCACATGGCAACCAGACGAATACCACTTGCACATAAATGTTCTAGAGATGAGAGCAGTGCTTTTAGCGTTGCAAGCCCTTCAAGACTCTCTTCCCTTGGGAACGATAGCAATCCAGACGGACAATATGTCTGTAGTGTGGTATATCAACAAACAAGGCGGAACCAGGTCCTACCCCCTGTGTCGAGAAGCACTCAGGCTGTGGCAATGGGCGATTTCTTCTCAGCGGTTTCTGATAGCAACGCACATCCCGGAAGTCCAATCAAATCGGACAAGTTGAGCAGAGCTATCCTCATGCCTCACGAGTGGTCTCTGAAAGACTGTTGTGAGAGAAATTTTTCTCAAGTGGGGTCAGCCTTGCTGCGACCTTTTGCTACTCCCCAAAACAGCAAGTGCAGAGATTATTTCACCCTATTCCCTTTACCAGGCCAGCCCAGCAGAGACGCTCTAGTCCAAGTTTGGCCCGGGACTTCTGTATGCATTTCCTCCTTCCCACTAATCTCTCAAGTGATACAGAAAGCTATCGCTCAGAAGGCCTCGTTGATCCTCATTGCTCCTTACTGGACTCGACGGGTTTGGTTCCCCTTTCTACATCATTTTCTGTTGGAGCGACCTTGGCATCTGGACCTAGTTCCAGATCTTTTGATCCATCAGTCGGGTCAGTTTCATCGCTCCCTTCCCTCTCTGAACCTCACTGCTTGGTTCCTCCAATTCCAACCTTAGCCAGGCTTCCTCAAATATCTCACTCTGTCCAAGATATTTTGATAGCTTCCCATAAATCTTCCACTCGAAAGATTTATTTGAGTAAGTGGAAACGTTTCGCCTATTGGGCTCAAGGAAGGGACATAGATCCTTTCACTGCTTCCATCCAAATGGTCCTTGATTTTCTAGCTGAACTCTTCCATGCAGGTTCATCTCCTTCTACTCTTGAAGTTCAATTGGCAGCTATTTCTAACTTTCATGTGAGCATTTCAGAGTCTGCCATAATGTCCCACAAGCTTTGCAAAGCCTTTTTGAAGGGAGTTTTTCTACTCAGACCTCCTATAAGAAATCCTCCTCCTCATTGGGACCTAAATTTAGTTCTTAGTTCTTTGATTCTTTCCCCTTTCGAACCTGCAGCCTCCTGTTCTTTAAAATTGCTATCATGGAAGACACTCTTTCTGGTAGCTATTACTTCAGCTAGAAGAGTTTCAGAACTTCATGCACTCAGCTGTCGCCCTCCTTATCTGTTGTTCCATAAGGACAGGGTATCTTTACGAACCAACCCGTCTTTTTTACCTACGATAGCCTCGGCGTCTAACCTAACTCAACGCATTGACCTCCTGTGTTTTCCAGAATATTCTAACAGGTCTGAACAAAAATTGCATTGGCTAGATGTTCATCGTCAGTTAAGGTACTATTTGGATAGAACCAAACAATTCAGAAAATCTGACCAGCTGTTTGTCTCTTATGCAGAAGGCAGAAAGGGACTTTCAGTTTCAAAGGTATCATTATCTAGATGGCTAACATCTCTGATTTCCCTTGTTTATGAAATTAGACACCAAAAGCTGCCTAACAAACCTAAAGCCCATTCTACCAGAGCTTTGGCTACTTCTATAGCCTTCCAAGACAGACTGCCTATTGACACCATTTGTGCAGCTGCTACTTGGGCTACTCCTCACACTTTCATTTCTCATTATAAGTTGGATTTAGCTTCTAGGCATAGAGCTAACTTTGGTTCCACTGTTCTCAAGAGTCTGTTCCGTTAGGCCACCGGGACAAGGTGCTAGGACGCTGGTCCCATCCAGCAAGAATGAAGGCGAGATAGACAACTTAACATATAGAAGTTATGTTCTTACCATAACGTTCCATGTTAGTTGTCTTCTCGCCTTCTTCTTGCGTCCCCCTCCTTCCCCTGGCCTGGACAGACCTAGAGGAGTTTTGATTGTGACCTCTCTTTCTACCACCTCTTTACTTTAGGTATATGCTGCTGTGCATATTTTCCTGGATCAGGATGTAGGTCACCCTTCTCTTCTCCCTGGTTTATAGAGGTGGACTTTGTTTATAGTTATTCTGTTACTATTATAAGCTGGGCCTAGCTTACAAACGAGATCTGAGGTAACTCACGCCTAGCATTGTGGGATATAAGGGGAGCCTTGAGCCGGTGGAACCAACTCTCGAGCTTTTAGAGTGGCCGAGTCGGAGCCGAGGTCGGCTCCAAACCCATCAAGCAAGAAGGCGAGATGAAGACAACTAACATGGAACGTTATGGTAAGAACATAACTTCTATTTTCAAACAGTATGTGCATTGCACACATCGGGTATCTGCGTGTCAAATAGATGTGTGCAGGTGACCTCAATCAGTACATAGGTGTGAAGCCTGCATGCTACATGGATACATTTGTAACCTTCGACAGATTGTGCCGCTGCTTCTCAGATCATAGGTCACATATGTATGTATGCGGCAAGACCGGCCAATGTAGTGATCTGTGGCCAAGGACATCCCTGCCACACACACCCATGACACGTACTATAGAGTACTGAGAGTGAGATTAATTGTTGGGGTATATGTCAGACATGTTCATACACAACAACGACTGGCAATAATGGACAGTCATGATAAGTGTGCACCAGCCCTGTGGATATGTATGCAGGCCCCTAATGTGTTATGTGAAACACCGAGGGACCCCACTATACCTATGGATATGTGGATACCAAGGAACAGATGACATAACACTTGTCTGTCTGTACACATTGGTACCCAACATACGTGTTCAGGGCTACCACCTATGTGGTACTGTCGGGATAGTATGTATAGTAAATGTGGATGACTGTGCCATAGACTGTGTACTGCTATACAGCATGTATTGGGCAACAGGTATCTGTATGATACTTTTGTGTAGGATATGCGTCCCATCTGGGGAATGCAGTGTAGGCCAATGCATGCATTTCCAGATGTGAATGGACATATCCGTAGTATGTTTGCATGTACCGAAGAGGGCTTTGAGCCGCACAGGTGTGGTCCCAGGAAAGTGTGGCTGTCAGTGCCACTGGTTAGTGTTATGGTATAGTACTGGAAGGATCAGACTGTTACTGAGTTCCCTGCAACTGTGAGTCATTTGTTAGGACATTATCTAATGATTGGTTATTGTCATGCTGTTGAGGTGGTGTATACTGCCAGACTGCAGATTGACAGATATCAACGGTATCACCCACAGCATAGTGCCAACCCATGTCATACACACATCTGTACCCATCTTAGTACATATCTGTAGTAGAATACATACTGGCCATCGAAAGATACCATGAGATGTTAATGTGTAGAACAGGGTATGTCACACATCCCACGTGTCCACTATGCATGTACATGCTGACAGTGCGCACACACCATGTTCACAGATGTACACCCGCTAATTTGTAATGCACACATCACACACGTACTGTCCACTCACTAACACATGCTGGCAACACTGTACACTTTAGCCAAGTGGCACATGGGTGGACAATACATACTCAGACCTAACACTGGTGTAAACAATGCTACAATGACTGTCAGAGCTGTGATGCATAATGCCTGCTCAGATATACCTGCAAGGATATCAGTACACCTTCCTGTTGGCAACTTGCTACTATTGCTACACTGCTGTAATGTCACCCTGTGCATCAGAACCAGGTTAGCCTATTCCTGCATCAATGTGACAGATGACAGGAGGTGGCACAGGTGTCATCATGTGCACAGGGTGTGTTGTAGGTTTGCCAGAGCCCGACATTGACCCATCCAATCGGCGTGTGTGTGTGTGTGACAACAGTACTGCATGGGCCAATGTTGATGTAATGTGTGTGTGTGTATGTGTGAGCCCTAGTTGTATGTTAAATGTGTGTGTGTGCACACAACTCCACCATGTGGCTGCCATGTACAGGCGGTTGTACATATATACATGTCTCATCATCTCCACTATTAGTGGCGGTGACATCAGGTTGTCTGCTGCATTCAGCCACGCCTAACTCGGCACCTGTGTGCTAGGCCGTACAGATCACTGTCTCCGGCAATGGACACCGTACCCTGTGCCTAGCAGAGGTGCTACGGGCAGTATCGGGTACCAACCCTGTGACTGAGTGCTATTATCAGAGGCAGAGGTATGATGACTGGACCCATGTTCCTGCTGGGACTGGCCAGCGCCACGTGCACGTGCTCTAGTAGGACGGTCAATGGACAGGCCAGCCCCATTGCTGGGGCTGGTACTGCCACTACAGGAGCAGTTGTGGTCCGTGGTCTGTCCGTGATGACTGTCAGCTGTTGCTGGCATGCGTCCGCATCAGCTTCTCATCCTTCCCGCACGGTCCTGGCTCATGGCTAACACGTTGTGGAAGACATCTAATGTCTCCCTCCAATGGCTATCAATGATCTCGGTGTAATTCCGGATGGCACCGGCAAGGTCACGGATGCTCTCATTGATAGCAGTGTAATGGGCCCTCTGTGCCCTTAGTCCCTGTCGGGTGTACCGTTCCATACGAGCCTGTGCCTGCATTACAGCCAGGAACATACCTCCGGGGGCATGTCTGCCAGGGGCAGTACGACCGGTGGTGTTCCCCCGAGAACCCCTGGACATCTGCCTATGTGGTACCGTTCTGGTAATCCGGCTATGGCTGCTGTGAGAGGTTGCACGTGCCATAGGTACCACACTCTCCTGGTCAATGCCAAGTGTATGCTGTCCCTCAGCTACGGCCATTGGTGACTAGGGTTGCATTGGCAGTATGAGTGTGCGCATAGATGGGGTTGACCGCTGTGTACTGTCGATTGGTGGACCAACCACAGACCCTGACAGACCTTCCTGTGCCACAATACATGTCTCATCATCTCCACTATTAGTGGCGGTGACATCAGGTTCCCTGCTGCATTCCGCCATGCCTAACTCGGCACCTGTGAAAGGAAGACAGGCAACGCACTTTACAATCTGTACATGATGTTAGCACACATGCACACATGAACACATGTACAGAAATACACTGCTCACCACAGCACATACACACACACACACACACACCAGCAATCCAGTGCATACACAATAGTGGGTGATGGTGGATGACAATATCACAAGGCAAACCGTCACCACATACGTGTCAGCAGGCAGACCATGTGTTGCTCAACACCATGCAGTGCAAGTGTAGACAGCCCTATCTAATGACATTATACATGGCTTTGATGCATGTGTGTAGTTGTTCAGTGATTGGCTACACCCTGGAACACAATGTGTACATGGACACAACATTGCTGTGCAAGTATCTGCTCTGCAATGTCATGTGCACCGTCACTCAATGGTATCCATACCATGGCTACATGTGTTATCTGTGTGACACATAAATTGCCATGTCTGATGACAGTGTCTGTGTCCATATCACATAATAGTGGGCACAGGTGTAGCAAATGCATGCAATGTACAGACATGGGATGAGTGGTGCATGTAGATGTGAAGGAATCCAAATGCGCGACATGGACATTGCACAGTGGTTATGGTGCATATGGGACATATTGCAGATATGTTGTTGCCAGCCATGACATGGCATGCTACACGACTGCAACATTAAACACCACACATACCCAATGTATGTCATGTGACCTATACACCCAATAGCATTCCAGGACATATATGTGACTCTTTGTACAAATGGCGACTGTTGTGAAAAATGTGTATACTAGCATATGTAAGCACACACACAACATGCTATGCATGGTGTGTATAGGTGCATATGTTTGCACACACAGAACAATGAGGTGCACAGTAAAGACTGCTATGTAGTACTGTGGTCACTGTAACTGGATGGGGTGTAGTACCATGTGCCATCATCATCATGCATATTGTGGTCACTCATGGCTACTACTGTGTGACAGACCACCGCCTAGCATGCTGTACCTGAACTGCAGTGCTGTGGATACGTTCACTATTACACAGCCACTTTGTACATGGGTGTATGAGGTGCCCAGTAGGGAGCATTGCCTAACATGACTGTGTTATGTGTTGGAGTGTTGCACAGCCCTATGATAGGCCTCGACCTCTGAGGTACATTATGTGTGTGTGGATGACATGTGGGATACTGACGTGTGTCCTTACAGCGGGTGTGTGGTTATGCCATATGTAGCATGACTTTGTGTGCTGCATGTGATAAATGTCTTGTGTTGTGTACAGTTGTTGCAACTATACCTATCCAGTGTGCAGTACGGGGTTGCCACAACTGTCATGCTCTGTGTATTGCATGCCATTGTGGCAGCTGCTGACATTACTGAGCTGTGCAACGTCTCGCAGCAAACATGCACAGCATGCATTATGCTTAGGTGTGTTATGTGTACATGGCCTACACCTCACCTATGACATGCATATTTCGTTACCAACATTGCAGGTATAACACACTCACCAGTATGGATCGGCTTCCCTGCCATCGCACCAGAGGGACCTACGGGAATATGAGGGGGTTCATCAGTGGCCACAACTGTGGCATTGCTACAGTGGGTATGCTAAACTGCAGTACTACAACAGTCACAGGTGTAGGGATATTATACAAACTATCCGTATTGCACAACAATAGGCAGTGGAACTGCTAAACACACAGTACACATCTAACAATACAGTTAACTGTAGTCTACAGATAGGGCATGTTGCCTGCTTGCTCCAGGTGGATGCGCTGGGTGGCTCCGGCCTCCATTACAACACATGTCAGAGGTTGCTGTAGCTGTTGTCCAGGAGCCACCACGCTTAGGAGCAGCTCCTCCTCTCTCGTGAGGGGGGGATGAATGGCCATCCCACCACCTGTGGCAAGCTGCTGTCTTTGGATATCAGACGCACGCCGCTGGACTTGTCTAATTAAATCACTGCAGTGATGGCAGGTCCGGTTATGCATGCCTATGTCATTTACCCGACTAACAAGTTCTTGCCACAGTGCAGTCCGCTCCTGCTGGTGCTGGCTGCTTCTAGAGAAGACCATAGTGTACTGCTGCAAAAGGCTGTTGAGTGTCACCTCATCCTCATCCGCTGTGTAAGCTGGGTTGCGTTGGTGGGCCATCTGGCTGAAAAAGATATGAACAATGTGTGTGTGTCTCCTGTGGCACATTTTACATCTTTATCCACAGATATCACTTTACTGACATATATACCATCCTATTGTCTGTCAGTGGTTACACACGTTCAATAACACTTATTGGTTCTCAGGCCACAACTAACTAACACTGCCTGGCAGACTCTATATATCACACCACTATACAGCAGTACCCGACACACTGTTTGTGACACATTGCACAACCTCAAGACAGGGGTGTAGATCACACCAGTGCACGAACAGAGATGTCATCCATTGCAATGGATGTAAAGTACAGGTACAGTAGTACCAATCAACCACCCTAGTCATTGATGCCATAGCCCTGCGTAACAAATGTGTCCAGTTGTTACTATAGGTGGCATACTGCTGTAACAGACTATATATGTTGCTGGATATACACGTTAACCCTGCAACACACACATGATTGCAGCCATTGTACAGGCATAATCACACACATCAGGCAAACATACAACGCACCACTGTATGCCAACACAGATGAGCATTACCTGTGTACCATATGGTGCTGTGTGCACTACTTACACACCCTTATGCCTGCAGTCTGTCCTCTGTGCAGACTACAGGAAACACACATGACAATGTTTCCAAGCAATGTGAACGCACACCATACTGTACAGCTTCAGGTAGTACTACAGTTCATATTGGTGATGGATTCACCAGCACTACCACTCACTAAGCATACATGTATTGCTTTAGCCTACAATGAGACACCACATTTGTCAATGGAGAACTACGTCACATCATATGCCGTACTACTATGTCTGCCTAACAGTACATTACACATCAGTTGCTGTCCTCACAGCTAGGATAGGCACTACCATGTCAGATACATCATCACACTAAGCTATCACACATTTACAGACCTTGCACACATTCAGCATTACACTTATTCAACCTCACATAGCAGCTATTGCATTAAGTACATGTGTGAATGCATAGTGTCATAGGTAGGTAATATGCTATTGGGCCTAGGGCCTACGGCAGCCTAGCCATATGCTACTCTGGCCTTTGACGCACATGTACTTTGATTTCACTTGCCCCTGCCAACCTGAACCACAGAGGTGTTTCCTGGGGTGTATTAACAGTCTCCCACACAATCATCAGGGATATTTATAACAACTGCTAAGGAGGAGCCTTGTTTGCTATTGCTATGTGGTCTATTCCAGTGTATGGCATATGTCTGAGATGGGAACCTATCCCCTCCAGCATGTGCTGTTTAGTGAGCTGACCAGGTTTAGGGCCCTAGAGCGTGTATCCCCAAGGGATTGTGATATGTTGCCATGGTGGTTGTCACCCAGCTATGGGTGTGACATACCTCTGTATTTCCGGCAGAGGTCGCCTCAGTGTGGCCAGTATGCAATACAGTGTAGTTGTGGTTTTATGAGTCAGTCTGCATAGGGTATCTATTTGCAGACAGTATTACCCTGTGGGAGGTCTGTCTGTGGCCTGCTCACCTGGTGTAGTTGTCATGTGAAGTACATACCACACAAGGCATTGTGATGAGTAGAAGGGAACTCTACCCTATACTTCCATAGATGACACATACCACACAGATTGCATGTGTAGTGTGGCACTGTCTTCATCAAAGTGGAGCCTACTGTCCACCTGTGTCCCATGTTCCCTTATCACACCTTCACTGTTAGGTAGATCTCTGCCTATGTGGTAGTTAATGGGTACACTGTTTTGGGAAGGTGGATTGCCACTGCAGTATCAACACTTGTCTACAGTCCATGCCTTGTTCTCCACACACCTGTTGCGGTACATATGACCCCATGTCTCTGTCTCTCTCACTCTACATGTGTGTGTGTGTGTGTGTATATATATATATATATATATATATATATATATATATATATATATATATATATATATATATATTATATATATGCATATCTATGCACATACATGTACACATCCATAGCTGTACACATGGATGTGCATATAGGCAAGTGTACAGTCCACCTTTCATGGTGGGGATATCACTTATGCGACAGTTGTGGGATGTACAGGTATACGATTACATTGCAGAGTGTTGTGCAGAATGCATGTGGGTGTCCTCAACCCTTGTAGCATTAGCAGGCCTCACTGTCTGTAACACATCAGATCTGACAAATCTGTCCCACAGCATTTAACCACCACATGACATATATCAACACTACCATAGCTGGCCTTAGGCATAGCCCTACTGGGCGGCCACCTAGGGCGCCGCACTAGCAGGGGTCCTTTTCCACTATTTATGTGGACACAAGGATGGGGGCACCAGGAAGTGTGGTAGGGGGCGCTGTGGGGCCCTTTTGCCTAGGGCACCAGTTGACCTAAGACCACTCCTGTGCACCTCATGCTGTCTTCTAGGCCACACACTACGACTTACATGGATATATGCACATATCAGCCTTCACTGACGGATAGCTGCCCACCCTTCACTAACAGTTGCAGTATGCCCCTTGCCCTATGCACATGTGCAGATACAGATAGATACATACTGCTGCCACACGTGGATGATTTGCAGTGTGTAGAGTACTCTTCAACATGCCAACACATACATTTGAGTTACATACCTTACCTTTGTATTTCCCTGCTCCGTGTGTTACGGGTTTTTTTTTTTTTTTTTTTTTTTTTGTTAGTGGTTTGTTTTGGGTTTTTTGCCCTCTATTTAACCTTCGGTCTCTGTTTCTCACTCTGTTCTGTCTCTATCTCAGTCTGTGTCCTTGTCTCTCTCTCTCTCAATCTCTATCTCACAGCACCTGCAATGATGTAATTGCATGTGTGGACTGCAGGTACAGCCTGCTTTTCTAGGTATCTGCACTTGTGCATGTGACAGCCTCTGCACCAATTGCTGCCCACCATTCAGTAATTGAATGCAGCCTGCTGTTTGGTGATTGCATTACTCACTGTGATTGCAGCCCACTGCTATAAAATGCTAGGTTAGGTAGGCGTAGCCCTTTCAGATTTCAAAGGTGGGGCCCATTCTTGTTTGCTCTGGACACCGTTGTGTCAGTCTGAAGGTTAGTATAGGTCTCTTATTTGATGCTAGGGTTGTAGCCAGTTACATGCATGTTGTACTCATACCTGCATGTTGCTGCTTCCAGTACATACATCTCAGTGTAGACATGTACCCACCCCTCCAAATGCTAACACAGGATACATGGGAGTATGTACTTTTTTCTCACTTACACAATTAACTGCCATACAAATGTAGTTATTGCACTGTATTCATGTGGCCAGAATTTATCCTGGTCTGATACTTTGTGGTGTTTGTAAGGTATTACTGTAACATTATTCCCAGCTAGGATGGCTGGTTCTCTGTTCGCAGTCATGTCATGCAATTCCACAACCACTGCTGGTAAAGACCACAGAAAAGGGTTTGTGTTATACCATTCCTAATTTCCATTTCCATTCCCTCATTGTAATGCATGATATATTTATTTCAGAACCAAGTTATTTGTATACCTGCTGTGGCTTAGTGGTAATTCATGCAGTCTTATTGTGTCAATGGTCTGGGGTTCGAGACTGGCAGAGTTTTTTTATTTTGCTGCTCAGCAGAACAAGGTCCCTGCCATAGAGTGACTATAAGGCACTTTTAAGCAGTAGTGAGCGGGTTTGCGTGCCGCTTAGCTAAGCGCACACATGCGCACACTCGCTTAATCCCACTTACTACTGCTTAAAAGTGCTTACTCCCACTAACCCCCATGCTAATTTCTTTGAAAGAAAAGAAAATGGGGAGATAGAAAAGTGGTGAAAAAGGGGGCACAGAGAGGGAAAGACAGTAGGAAAACAAGCTCGGGATGTGCAGGAATGGTGTAGGGAAGGTCGATAGCTGCCCATTTCTTTACCAGCAACAGCTGTGCATATGTTGAAAATTTGGAGTGAAATTTGAAAACTTCCACCCCTGAGAGAGGGGTGAGGACAACCTAGTTTGTTGTACTGCCAATTAGAATTTTCAGTGTACATGTCCAATGGACATGTGTGCGAAATGGGAGGCTATGTATGGGGCGAAATTTTTTTTTCAGGTACAGATTGCCCTGTTTATTTTTTTTTTTGTTTTGTTTTTTTTGTTTGTTTTTTTTTTCAGGGGAGAGTGGAGAGTGAGATAGAGGAAGTAGGTATATTTGGGGAGGTAGGTTGGGTAGGTAAACAGACCAGATGCATACAGGGGCAAAGTATGACACATGGGGTGGGTGAACACAATTGACTGGGACGGATGTTTGGAAATCGAAAGCCCATGAGCCCACAGATGGTAACAGTGGGACTGAAATCCCCATCCATGGGCAGTCACCACTGGACCTTCACAGACCCGAGGGTCACTGTGCTGGGGGCTGCGTAGGAGGGGCAGGCTCACCCATGAGTCGCGCCACTCTCGCCTCGAGCTGGCGTAGGGGATCAGTGACTAAACGCCGGATCTCCCTACTCACCACAACCCGGACCCTTCGGAGGGTGACAGGAGGCCCTTCTCCGCCCACGCTTGCAGGGGGGGGACGAGCCCCATCCCCTGCAGCACTTCCACCCGAAGGTGGCACAGGACCTATGGAGGAGGGTGGCCCGGGCTGGGCACCAGACCTGCTTGGTGCCAGGTGCAACTGCCAGCTGAAGTGGGACAGGTGGGTCCGCTGGGACCGGCCTTCCCATACGTTCTGTGATTAGGTGTATTTAATTACAACATAGACATCAGCGTTCCAAGTTAGTTGTAACAGCATGCAGTAATATTCCCATTAACCCAACACACAAGGGTTACAACAGTTGAACAGCAAGCATAACGCATGTATTGAACGACAGTGGACATTCCAACAGCATGCATGGATGATTGGTGGCAACAGGCCACCAAGATTGTGGTGTTTTAACAGGGGACATGCATCAAAGTAAGTGCAGATTTTATATAACAATAGGACATATGTCCCAACAAATGTTATGAGATTAGACATACCCATTGAGGTGTGGAATTGCATTGTTTATGCACATGGAGTAGGGTGTAAAAAGAAACCTCCATTAACATCTTATTAGTACTTTAACTGTACACTACATTCCTATTGACTGCAGGTGTATATCCCCTACATGTATTCTTACACTAGGCAACATGCATTTGATTGCTTTATGGGTTTTGCTACTTCATGATATACCTGGCCTATATCTGACATGGTAACTGTCCAGGATGCAGATGTTACTGCTACATACTTGTATTAAATTGACTTGTTTATGTATCTGCACATCTGGATGTGTTCACATGGCTTTTTCACTCATTTTCTACACAACCCTACTTTTCAGGTAACACACTTAACATTTCTGGGGAACACCTTGACAGGCTACTAGTTTGCCAGATTTACCTATGCATGTCAGCCATTTCACAACTGTTTAGGACTGTTGCATACTTCACAGCTACTGGCACTTCCTTCATCCACTTTATATGGGACTGCACTACTGGGGGTTGTCAGCACTTACTACAACAGAGTAACATTTATTTACTGCAAGGGTACAACAACATTTCTGAGTAACTGGCACATACACACTGCAAGTATTATACCTTTCTTATACATTAAAACTCTTTTCTACAGGCTCTCTCCTGTATTTGACATTACACTGCATACAGTAGACCTATTCAGGAAATGTTATACCTTTATTGATAGGTTACAAGGCTGTTTTACAGGCTCACTCACTTTTTATCTATGACAGTGCATGCAGAGGTAGTATTCCAGACATGTTTTTGCTTTATTCCTGGGTTACTACACTCTATTCCTGGCTATCTGACTTATGTAACAGTACATGCAGATGATTTATTCAGGGAATTAATGTTTTATACTTCACAGCTACTGCCACTTCTTTCATCCACTTCCTATGGGACTGCACAACTGTGGGTTGACAACACCTAATACAACAGTACTGTTTATTATTGCAAGGGTACAACAGCATTTCAATAATTACATTGAACACTCTTTTCTACAGGCTCTCTCCTTTACTTGTTATTACAGTTCATACGGAAGACATATTCAGGACATATTATACCTTTCTCGATAGGTTACAACACTCTTTTTCAGGCCTGCTCACTTATATGTTATGACAGTACATGCAGGGATAGTATTCCAGAATTATTTTAGCTTGATTGGTGGGTTAGTACAATCTATTTCTGGCTCACTGATGTTTGTTATATAAAAGTACATGCAGAGGATTTAATCAGGACATTTTATTGCTGTATTATTGGGCTTTTTAAACACTTTTCTCATGCTCACTCGCATATATCATGTAACAATACATGCAGAATATTTACTAACCTGTCTGGTGGCGCAGCCTATCTGCATAGGCTTGCTGATTCATAGCTCGAGCACCTGCAGCTGTGGAGTAAATAAAGGGATATTGAGACATACCTGTCCATTATTTAGACTATATTAGCTTATCTTACATACTGCATTCCATGGCTACCTACTTAGTAGTGCGGCATCCCGCATTTGACGGTCCTCCTGGATCCACTGGTTCAGAAGGTCCTGCTTCCGCCTCTTCAGGTCTGCATGGTGGTGACGGACCTGCTCACCAGTCTGAGGGACACCTGTGGCACTGGTGAGTTCATGAGCCAACTGGTTCCAAGTCTCCGCCTTATACTCCGTTCCTTGGAACTGGCCCTGCAGGAGTCTAGTCTCATGCCAATGGACTAGGAGCCAAACCATATATCTTGACTCCTCGATGCCCCAGCGTTGCGCTAAAAAGCGTGTACCCTCTCCAGCACCAGACCATCTAACTGCAGATGGGAGCTACAATCAGTTATGGTGAGTATTCCCGCCTATGCGGCTTAAATATGCCGCATTTCCCACACTTTTCTGTGATTGGCCATTTTTGAATATTCTTGGCTGACTGCAGGCGTGCCTAGCAATGGTTAATCAAACATTTATTACTATATATATATATGTTAACAGTGGATGTTTATCCTAAGCTGTCGTGGCTTAGTGATTCAGTACTTTGATTATGGTGCACTGTGTCCTGGGTTCAAACCTTATTATTGCATTTTATTTTACTACTGTCTGGACAAGTTAGGGGGCGTGGCTGTGTTTAAGCAACTTTGCTCTACGTTGCTCCACGTTGCCCGACGGTGCGCTGGTTGGCGCAGCGCGCACCTCCGCGCAAACCGATTGCGTGGGTAAAGCGCAATTTAGCTATGGGCAACTACATTGCGCTGGGTAAAGCGCGAGTTAGCTAGGGGCAACTATATTGCGCTGGGTGAAGCACTGCTAAACTGCAGGCAATTTTATATTGGGATCCTTTAAAATATTTATTTTATTCACTGATGCATTGGCCATTTCACTGCTTTTTAGTTATGTTTAAACATATATGTTGGGTATTATTCCGTATACTGATTTAAAAAATAAATACGAAAGGGAGTGGTGGGACTAGAACTGTGAATGCCTCTTCTTTGTGCGAATGCTCTACCATTACGCTATTGCTATTTGGTGTGATTTGCATAAACATTCTTTCTTATGCCCTTCCATGTGAGAATTGCTAACTGTAGCTAAGCAATGGACACACACGTGCAAATACGGCAGCTATTTTGGGAATTTAAAAAAAAATTTTATGGTTATGCGTTTTAGATGTGTGACGGGGGTGTTTACATTATCAGACAGTGAGGTGTTGGGTGCAGGGACATTTGAGCGGACTCGCTCTTGTTTATTTCCTTTTATTTTAAACACTTGCAGGGGCGTGGACATTTAGACTGCTCGGCGGTCAGACATGCCCCCTGCTTTCTTACACGGTCCGTGTAGGACTTACGGTTGGGTCAGCGTACCCTCATGCATATTCATGGCACGCTGACGTCATACCGTTCAACTGCAGCTTCCAAGAAGTCTTACACAGAGGATTTGTGAGTCCGGGAGAATATGTATATATCTAAACAGACATATATTCTTCTTTATTATGTTTGTGTATGTAGCCAGTGCAAACAATGTATATAGAAAATGACTAAAGTGGTACACTATCAAAAGATGGCTTACTAGGGGCAGATCTTTTTGCTATGCATCTATTTCCTTGCTCTGTGTCAGTCATGCTGAGCCTTTTATATAGGCAAAGCCAAGAACTCACTTAAACATATTTGTAAAGCATTTAAAAAAAAAAAAAAACACAAGTGACCTAGTAAGGCATGCAATAAGATGTGAAAGACCTCCACCTCATTACCACAATCAACAGAACATACTGGAGGGACAGGTTCGTAACCTAGAGACTGCCTATGCTATGGAATCTACTTCCCGTACATGTCAAGCAGAGCACCTCGCGGACCCTCTTCAAGAGAAATCTTAATGAGTGGATGGGAAATAGAAAATTCACCCCAGGTATAACTCCAGTGGCTCTACTCGACAGATGCACTGGGAACTAAGGTTGGGTGGCACGATGCCAGGGTAATCCTATGGCTAGGCTTGTAAAGGCCCCAGGGCCACTAGCCTAGTGCACACCTATGACCCTATGAACATTTCCTATGTTTAGATTTTGAAGAAAACAAACGTGACTGGGAGAACTTATTTCTGCACAAAGACTTGTTGGCAGTTACGTTTGGATGCCACTAGTGTACCAAGTTTAAATGAAGCAGTATCCATTACTAGTGAACTGAAATACAAGGCTTCTAAAATTTGAGCTTTGACTTCATATTTTAAAGTTATTTTTTGTGCACCCTATTTTCAGCGTATTCAGTTGTGGAATGCCTTTTTTACTTTCAGTGGATCTTTTAATATTTTCTTGCTTGACTTGTTGACAGTGGTTTTCAGTGTAACAAAGTTTTACTATTGTTTTTAAACAGCACCGGTGACTTTTAAATTGCACAGGTCACTTTAAGAATTTTGGAGGTCTTTTTTGATGCATTGTTGCATACTTCTTTGATAAAAAAGGGGGCTGTTTTAGTGCGTTCCCATAACGTTACAGCCTTTTAAGGTCTTTTTATTTATTTCTGAAGATGTCTACAATAAGTTAGACAAAAGTACTTATATTTCAAATTGCTTTGCAATAAAAGCTACACTTGAGCTGTTTGACTGACTGTCCTGATCGTTTTGGTTTTTAGACCGTACTTATTCTGCCTCTGAAGTCTTCGTCGTAGATAAGCTGATAAGGTGAGTGCAGATCTGTTGTTTTAGAAGAAACTGAATGCCATCACTGGTGAGATGCATACCGGGGTCATAATCGGTTGTCTGTATTTTGTGTGAGACAACTGACCCCTTTTTTTCTTTTTTGAGTTGTCCATTCTTTAGTCTTTCATGCATTTCACCTGGTGTAGAGCTATGATAAAGTTCATTCGTCTTTGTGTTGTCTCAGTCTTTACCAGGTCATTTCTCCCCTCTTCAGCCACCTTCATGAGTGAAAGGAGAGTTTATTTGTACGTATAGAACTTCATTGAGGCGTGTTGGTGAACAGTGCTGTTTCCTGATGGCACATGTCGGCAAGCATAGCTGTTTCTTGGTTTTTCCTTCGTAGATTTTTATCCTTGTGATGACAGTTTTTGTGAGGGGAAGTGTGCTCTGCCATGCATAGTGCATTATGAGAAGACTTTTCATCATAGTTTGTTAGGAATTCTTTGCAGTTATTTCTCTTGCAACCATAACATCCATAGGGACACTGTCTTCATTATATAGCCTTTTTACGGACAGGGATGGTCATTGTAGAAATTTGATAGGATTATAGACTGTTACTAGGCTAATGGCCCTAGGACACTTACAACCCTAGCCAAGTTCTACCCTTATTTCCATGATCAGCACCTATTGCCCCTGTCCAAGAGGGACGCAGGTGGAACCCCCATGGTGAATTTGCAGTTACCATCCAGTCATCCAGATTGCATTTGAATAGGGCCAATGAGGTGCTCTATTTGACATGAAGTGAGAGTCTGTTCCAAAGGTGTGGTAATCTCTGGGAGACTGATCTCTCCCTCCAGCAGATATCTATTAACATCACATACCAGGTTAAGGTGCTTATCGTATAACCTCTGTACCATTTGACTTGCAGATATGCAACATTTCCAGTAAAGCAGAGGTAGAGCTTGCCTTGTATGCAAAACAACCTCTGAGTAGTCTGTATGAAACACAATAAAGTGACAGTGATTTCAGATGATCCACTTATGGCAGATGCTGAAGACCTTGAATTTTCCTTGAGGAACCTTTGTGGTCTCTCCAGTTGCTGTAGGGGTGTTGTACTCCATTACTGGCCTGGTGAGGGAAGAGTACAGGGAGGTTATACCATCTTTTTTTTCTGGAGGCAGTGCCCCTGACATATGACATGAGCAATATGAAATGTCCTTGCCACCGTAGAGACATGGTGATGTGATCAAAGGTGAGGTTGTTGTCAAACCTGTGTGCCCAGGTCTCTCACCACTGAGTGTGTACTTAGGGTGTTGCTATTGCTGTGGTAGCGAAAGGGAGGATGATGCATGTTTTTTTTTTTTTTTCATTGAGTTTAAGGCCATGACTTTGACACCAGTCATTTGTTTGTGTAAGACCCTCTTGTAGGATGTTGACATCATTTGGTGATTCTATGACCGCTCCCAGTTTGCAGTCATCAGCAAACTTTGTCAGCCACAGACCTTTAGTTTTTGCATGTACTTCGGAGAAATAGATTACAAAGCAATAGACGTCCCAGGACTGATCCCTGTGGAACACCACTGATTACAGGTCTGGTGTTGAAGGTGGATTCCCTTATTTTGACTGTGTTCTATCAGTAAGCCAGTCAGAAAACCATCTAATAAGTGTTGATGCCTAGCTGGGTGAGTTTGCCAATGATGCCTGAGTGGGGGATAGTGTCTAAAGCCTTGGCCAAGTCCCAGGTAGGCTGAATGCTCAGATTTCCCCCTCATTCAGGGCCTTGGTGACTCTCTTGAAGAAGTCCACCAGGTTTAACAGGCATGATCTCCCTTTGACAAATCCAAACTGAGCAGGGTTAAGTGTTTGGAGATCACCTATGTCTTTGTTTGCTCCAGGGCCTTGCAGATAAGGCTAGTCAGGCTAATAGGTTTTTAGAAGCACCGTCTTTGTGCACAGGAATAATGGTGGCCGTTTTCCATTCAGCTGGGATGAAGCCGGTGCTTAAGACTGTGATTGAAGAGAGTACCCAATGATGTTGCCAATTCTTGGAGTCCATGTAGGACGCAGCCTGGAATGTTATCAGGTCCCATAGATACTGTGTTTTTGGCCTTAGAGGGGGTATTTACGACCTGCTCTTTAAAGATGCAAGGTAGGGGACAGGTGGTAGGGACATCATGGGGTACATGTGGCAGGGACAGGGGAGTGATGTTCTCAAAGAATCTGTTGGCCAGCAGGGTGGCTATGTCCACAGGCTCAGTATATGTGGGATCATTAACTACCAGTTTGGCACAAATCTGAGCCTTTCCTTTTAGGTTACCAATGTAAGTAAAGGAAGCCTTATGGTTGTCCTTAGTTGGGGAAGCTAATTTGGGTTCATAGTTTGCTTTGGATTACTTATTTGCTTGTTTAACCTTAAGAAGGGAGTGTTTCCACTTTAGGGCTTGCTCCCTCTTACTCTTGGACAGCAATTTCTTCCTTTTATTGTAAAGCCAGTTAATGGCAGTTATCTACCAGGCAGGTTTACTCTTCTTGAGGAGCTTGTTTTGGTCCTGTCCGGCATGGCCGAGTCAGTGTAGTTACACAGGTGTTTGTATAAAGCATTGGTGTAGAACTCTGCATAGCTGCCAGCTCCATCTGAGGGGGGAGGTGCAGTGAAGCTATTTATACCATCCCTTTAGAGTTATAATCTGGTTTGGAGAAGTTTTTTTGTGTAGTTGCTGGGGGGTCAGGCATAATAGTTACTTTGAATGAGACTTATTTGTGGTCAGATGTTACCATGGAAGACCACACAGTGGGGGTGTTACAGTGGTCCCCCATATTGGCAAGCACCAGATTCTGGATGTTGGAACCCCTTGGGGGGGTCAACCAACTGCTCCAGGGCATTGGAGTTAACAAAGTTGAGGAGCCTTTGGGTAAGTGAGTTTGAGCACGAGTAATTTACCCAGTCAATGGATGGATGGTTAGTCGCCCAAAACCATGATGTTCAGATGCATCTTGATTGACTCAAGTAGATCCAAATAGGCAGAGTGGGTGTCTTGATTTCGTGGAGGGGGTCCTGTAGCTGGCAGTGACTTAAATGTGTCCTACCCAATAATTACATGTGAAGTATCTCCAGGACATCATACTGTTTAACCAATCTGGAGGTGGTTTAGTGAATATTGATGCACCACTTCCTTTAGTTTTCACGCCTTCAGTTTGTGGTCTGAACGTGCGGAAGAAGGTGTAACTCAGTGTGGCTGGGTGCTGTAAAGAGCCTTGAACCAGGTTTCCATGACTGCACATATGTTTGCATCTTCCAAGGGGAGGACTGGCTCCAGTGAGTGCAGTTTCATGTTAAGTCTCCTAGAATTTAGCAGCATAGCCTTGAGATTGTTTTTAGATGGAGTTTTTGCTTTGGGAATTTTGTCCTTGAGACACTGCCTAAAAAAGGCTTTATGGGGGTGGCAAGAGTCTTAGCCAGTAGCCAAAATCCCAGAGGTAACAGATGAAGACCATCTCTGGCAAAGCATTGAGGTCTGTCGATCATGTCATCCCAGCCGAACAGATACTGGACCCCATAGAATGACAGCGGAAACTAAGCCAATTATTGAAGTCAATCATTTTCTGTTGTATTGTGGCATCATCCTAGGTGAAGGTAAAATGGTGCTTAAGGCTAGGGACATACCTGCCTGAGATGCATAGTTCATAGGTTCGTACTAGGCTATCTGCCCTAGGGCATTTATAAGCCTAGCCAGAGTGTGTGTGGCTTTCACCACCCCTTAGGATGAGAATACTACGCCCATTTAGGGTTTAGTTTACTGTGCCTCTGTCTAGTAGTGACACAGAGATGACCCCCGGGGTAAACCTACGATCTCCCATCCACTCATCAAGATTTCTCTTGAATAGAGTTAGTGAGGGGCTCTGCCTAACATGGATTGGGATTCTGTTCCAGAGTGTAGGGAGCCTCTGGGTTATGAATCTGTCCCTCCAGCACGTCCTATTTATTTCTGTGTTGAGGTTTAAGTCTCTTGCTCTCGTGGCTCTGGATTTGGAATTTTTGAGGTGGAGCATGTCCATTAATTCCGGATTGGATATGGCCTTGTACGTCAGGCACAGGTCACCTCTGAGTAGGCGGTATGCGACTGAATAGAGATGGAGTTTTTTCAGTCGGGCAGCATATGACATATGTTTAAGACCCTTTATCTTCTTGGTGAGGAACTTTTGGGGTCTTTCCAACTGCTGCAGGTGTCTGGTAAGATACATCCCAAATGGGGCATTGTACTCAATCATTGGCCTGATAAGAGAAGAGTACAGGGGCACAATGACCTCTCTTGATCTAGATGTGAAACCCTTCATGATAAGGTGGGCAATATAGAAGGTCTTCCTAACCACTTTGGCAATGTGAGTGTCAAATGAGAGGTTACTGTTAACCTGGGTCCTTAGGTCCCTGATTACCTCTTCCGTACTTAATGGATTACCGCCTATGAGGTAATTTGTGGGTACCTTGTTTTTCCCAAAGGGTATGACTATGCATTTTTGGCGTTCAGCTTAAGGCCATGGCTCTGGCACCAATTATCCGTTTCTATGAGGCCTCTCTGAAGGATGTTTGTGTCAGTTGGAGTAGCAATTATGGCACCCAGTTTGCAGTCATCTGCGAACTTTGTCAGCCACAATCCTTCTATGTTTGCCTGTACCTCAGAAAAATAAATGCCGAACAAGAGGGGTCCCAGGACTGAGCCCTGTGGGACACCGCTTATGACTGGCTTAGAGTCTGACATAGCTCCAGCAACTCTGACCCTGTGGGTTCTGTCCTTTAGCCAGTTTGCAACCCATCTCGTGACATATGGGTTTACATTTAAGCTGGTGAGTTTGTCTATGATGCCCGAGTGGGGTATTGTATCAAAGGCTTTTGCAAGGTCAAGGTAGGCTGTGTGAACTGCCTTACCCTCATCAGTGGCCTTGGTGACTGTTTCAAAAAAGTCGACCAAGTTCAAAAGGCAGGATCTGCCCTTGACAAAGCCAAATTGGGTAGGATCCAATGTCTGTAGGTTCCCAATGTCCTTGTTTATGAGTTCCATAATGATCCTCTCCATAGCTTTGCAGACCAGGCTCGTCAAGCTTATGGGGCGGTAATTTCCAGGGTCCGTAGAAGCGCCGTCTTTGTGAAATGGGACCACTGTTGCCGTAAGCCACTCTTTGGGTACGTATCCTGTAGTAAGGCTAAGATTAAACAGCAGCTTTGTGTGGGTTTAGTTCCTCTTGGAGTTCATGTAGCACACAGCCCGGGACACCGTCCGGTCCCATTGATGCTGTGTTTTTAGCTTTAGATAGGGCGGCTCTCACCTGGGCATCTGAGATGTTAGGGAGGCTACACTCTGCTGGGATAGTTATTTCTCCTTTTGGGAGGGAGGGGGAGGAGAAATTTGCACTGAACCTGTCTGCCAGAATGTTGGCAATGTCAGTGGGTTCAGTGTATTTTGTGTCATTTTGGACTAACTCTGAGCATATCTGGGAGTTTCCACCCAGGTTTCTAACATAGCTAAAGAAGGCCTTGTGATTGAGAGAAAAATCGCAAAAGACAAAGTTGGCCTTGGATGATTTTATGAGTGATCGTAGTTTTTTGCTAGTACTGATCAGAGATGCCTTCCCTTTTAGGGATTTTGCTCTGTCATGTAGTAGCTTCCTCCTTCTGTTGTAAAGTTTGTTTATGGCTGGGGTCCACCAGACCGGGCGCCTGCCTTTGGGGGAATGGGTCTTGGTTTTATTTGGGATTGCATGATCCATGCATTCTTGAAGGTGCCCGTAGAAGGCATTTGTAAAGGATTCAGCAGTGTGGGTTGTGGTTTCCACTGGCCCAGGGACCTTGAAGGATACCACTTCAGTCTTAAGAAGTGTGAAGTTGGCTTTTGAGAAGTTCTTCACTGTGGTCTTTTGTGCAGGGGTGGGGCGGATGTGGATTTCCAGTGAGATTAATTTATGGTCTGATCTTACCAATGAGGGATATACTTCCGGTGTGGAGCATTTTGTCCCCATGTTTGTGATGATCAGGTCTAGTATATTGTCTCCTCTTGTGGGAATGATGACTAGTTGTTCCATTGCATTTGAGTTTATGAATTCTAGGAATCATACCTCTCAACCTGGAAACATCAAAAATCTGGACAAGGCCCATGAAAAATAGGTACAAATCTGTACGCTGATTAACATCTAATTTGCATACATAATTATGTAACCCCACCCACTCCGATGGAATTTTGGATACCAGCTTTCAAACGCAAACTGAAGAACAAACTAAATATGGCACCAGATTCCAATGTCCTATTACCTGGCTATTTCGCCCCATTTACCATAAGCACTATTGTGTGTATACTGCTTTACTTCTACAATCAATGATTATTTAGATTTTATTTTTACATTTTGCAGCACATCAATGCACAAACACTTACAGACATCTGATAAACAAAGCAATACTGTCTCACAATGAAAATAGACTTGACATTAAAACTTCTCTGCCCTTGAAACTCACTTTAAGTGCAACAGCATTGAAACCCACACCACATACAAAGAAAATGCATCTGGCCAGTGGTGGATAAAGATTACCTTTCGGCTGTTTTCAAATCATTGGTCCGTTGCACACAAAACAAGAAACATACATATGTTCTTTTCTTTAATACACCTTCCTGACTAAGTTATATTCCTTGTATAATACTGCACACGTGTTGGTGCATTTTAAATTTCTTGTTTGAATGAACAGTAGGCTGTACTGTAGGCAATGAAAAAAATGCATGAACCAGTAATTACAAAACTGCCCAATTCAGAACATTTCTATCATAAATGTCGACTTCCACACCCAAACTATAAACAGAATGACAGTAGTGTAAGCCATAGGCATCTTGCACAGCTTTTCGCACTTAATTTTCAAGTAGTTTTTTTTGGTGGTAGGGGGCAAAGGGTCAAAAACCAGGGACACATTTTAAACATTGCTTGTATAATTTTGGAAAGTTGCTAGAATAAAATTTTGTGCTATCACCATGCATGTTACTGACAAGTCTTGAAACCAGAACCCTATATACTACAGTCAGTGCAACATACCACTGTGCTAAATTAGCAGTTTGAAAAATAGGAAGACTGAAACTTAATGGCTATCATTTAGTGAATTCAGTTCTCACTTCTCACTATAGCTCTCAACCTCTTAGCAC
The DNA here is from genome assembly GCF_019279795.1 of Protopterus annectens. Classification (NCBI taxonomy): domain Eukaryota; kingdom Metazoa; phylum Chordata; order Ceratodontiformes; family Protopteridae; genus Protopterus; species Protopterus annectens. The sequence continues at coordinate 850,697,727 of NC_056743.1, read as the reverse complement.
AAAAAAACCTGGATAAACAACAAAGCCAATAATGGGGGAATATAAATTGTGTTCTCACTTCTCACCATAGCTCTCAACTCTTAGTACAAAAAGTCTGGGCATTGATACTTCTTATTTATTGAGTACATCTAAAGAGATGTTAAATGTTGTTCATATACTAATTTATATTGCCCTAATTTTCATATTTATATAAATATAACAACCAAGCAAGATAGGGGAAACAACTTAGGCTTATATGAAATTCCAGTATGGCACTATGTATGTTGCTTCAGTGTTTACAGCGATTTATGAAATCCAGTTTAGAACTTAGAATTCAATGAACGGTATCCTGTAGAGATTCATTTGTATTGAGCAGTCTTCCATTCACATTTCTTTAGTAACTTATATGATTGTAGAAACATCACCATTTGTTTGAACTGTGATTCTGCAACCTGATTTTGTTAAAAGGCTCAGGATCCAACAACTGCATGTCTCAGTACACAATTCAAGAGCTCCATGTGCATATACATCTATGGGTTTATGAATATGGCCTTAAATAATTATTGCAAATGTATTTACTCTTTCAAGCTGCACACTAAAATTTGTTTACAGGGAAATGAAAGATAATACTACTCCCTCCTTAGGTACACATATTATTCCCTCTGAACTAATCTGACCAACAAGCATAAATAAATAAAACAAGTTGCAACAGTTTTGAGGTTAATAGTTTGCACATACACATGTACACACAAACGCACACAGATATATACACACACACACACAGCATATGATATAATATTTAGTAACAACCAGAACATTAACACGTTTAAGACATTTTTTCAATATTTTTGTGCACTTTCTAATGTTGACACAGACTACAAAAATTGATCTAGTTTTGTCTAAGGTGCTCTCTCTCTTGATGTATGTTTGCAAAATTGGTGCCAGGAGGCCAGGTTTTAGATTCAGGTGCTGTAGCCACAAACTGTTGTAGGCAGTCATTTTGTGTGAGTGCTTGTGATAAATGTCTGTCAGCTCTTAGCAGGTTTACTCTCTGCAAGCAAATTACCACATCTGAAAAGGTAAAAGACTGCAATGCACAAAACTCCCCAAGCGCTACAGGATTGCCACAAATGGCAAATAGTGATACAGCTGTCTCAATACCATGGATTAGAGACAGGTTACAGGAAATTTCTGGTTTGAAATTACAGTGCATGTTTTTCTGTTGCTCTCTACAATAAGATGAAATCCCTTTGCCTCTTTTCCAGTCCGCTTAAAAGGTAAACAGTGTTAAAAAATGAATGTAAGCAGCAACTTGGTGTTCAGGGCCTGAGTAAAAAAGCTACATTTAGAAATTTGGAAAACTGTCTGGCCTCTGCTGTCCTATATCAATTCATGTAAGCGGGCACATCATTTGCCATGTTTTGTGCATGAAAATGATGTTATGGCTAGGATTTTTCACAAATATAAATGCCATTGATTGCTGGTGATAATTTCTTCATAACTGTCACTAATCTGCCATCAAGTGAAAAGCAAATACATAAATATTTCTGTATTGTACTGCTATTCGTTTGAGACTATAGTGTGAACACATTATATGAACACACTATACTCTCAAATGAGTATCAGTACTAATACAGAAATATTTATGTATATTTGTGCATTTGTACACGCGCACATCTTTGTTTCTTACCTAATTCCCCAACCGAGTGCTTTATCCATCCCACGATTACCCGCTCGCGCTGCCTGCTGCTTGGCGTGGAAATATAAAACCGATAGTACTACTGTATTCCTGGTTCCTGCTTGCAGCCAGCTTGTAAAAAAATAAAACGAGCATTACTGCCATTAGGGTTGCTTGCTGCTGTATTCCCGCTTGCAGCCAGCCGGAAATAATGACGTGAGCTCCTTGAGCTCAATTCCGACTGGCTGGTAGCCCTGACGGCGCTGACGTCATCACTCACGTGATGACGTCAGCTCCGACAGCGCGATTTAAAAAAAAAAAATAAGCAAAAAAAAAAACAAATCGGAAATGAAGGGGTGCCAATCGGGAATCGTGGCACCCCTTCATTTGGACCCCAAAACTCGGTAAATACCGAGTAATTCGGTATGGTTGGGAGGTCTGCTAGGAACCTTTGGGCTAGGGTGTTGGGGCTTGAGTAATGTTCCCAGTCTATGTTTGGGTAGTTGAAGTCTCCCAATATGATGGTATTTGGAGACATTCATACTCTCCAGTGTCTTCAGGAAGGCTGTGTGGGGTTCCTGAGTTTGAGAGGGTGGTCTGTAGCATGCTACAAATTGTAAGGCAGTTTTGCCTATGGTTAGTTGCACCTGGATGGTCTCTGATGCTTCGTGCGTTGCCACTAACCTGGAGGTGTGGGTATCTTTGATGAATATGGATACTCCCCCTCCTTTTGTGGTTCGGTCCAAGTTTTGGGGCCGGAAAGCATGATATGAGGTAAAACCTGATGGTGCTGGGGTGCTCTCAGGAGCCTTGAACCAGGTTTCAGTCACTGCACAGACATCGATGTTCTCCTTGCTGAGGAGGGCTTCGAGAGCGTGCATCTTGAGGTTTAGACTTCTGGCATTGCGCAGCATTACCCTTATTTTTTTTCCACTTGTGTTTTCTAGGGAAGTAGGTTTGTCATTTGAGCCTTGCCTAAAAAAGGCACTATGGGGGTGGTAAGAGCCTTGGCCAATATCCGGAAGCCCAGGGGTGACAGGTGCAAGCCATCCCTTGCGAAGCAGCGTGGCTTGTCGAGCATGTCATCCCAAGCAGACAGACATTGGATCCCCTTAGAATGACACCAGTAATTAAGCCAATTGTTAAAACTGATAATTTTGTCTTTGTACTTTGGCATCATTCTTGGTGAGGGTAAGATGCTGCTCAGGGTCAGGGTCATACCGGCCTGGGCTACATAATCAGAGAGCTCCTCTGTCTCTTTTCATGTAGTCCAGGGAGGTACGTCTCAGGTCATTCACACCAGCATGTACAATGACTGAGTCATATTTGTACTTGCTGTGGAGTGACCTGAGTGCTTGTGTTATGTGGCGGATTCTAGCTCCCGACAGGCAGCTTATTGTGACCTTTTCCTTGTTCAGTCTGGTGAGCGGGATGTCAGTGTGTCTGACTATAGAGTCACCTATTACAAGTGTGTCTGGCATGTTGTTTGGCCTTAAGGGCTGTGACTGTTTAGCACACTGACTTTGTGAACTATGTGTTGCATGTGCTATGTCTTGAGGTGGCAGTTGCTTGGGTGTCTGCTTTGGAGGCCTCTGTTGTTTTGGTAGATTTTTAATCGGCGCCTCCGAGTATGTTTTTGTGTGTTTGTGTTTGGTTTGCAGTTGTGATAGTTCTATGTGAGACTGGGTTTGTGGTGTGCGTGGTTACCTTCTCCTCCTGACTGGTCTTGCCAGTACTGAATTGAGAGAGCTCAGCCTCCAGTTTGGCTATATAGTTGCATCTCTCGCATATATTTGTATTTGTTAGGAGGAGGAGAGGGTTGTCTGTGTACGAGGCAATTGTAACATTGCCTCAAGATTTCCAGATTCACCAGCTGAACAGGAGAGGATGCCAGCAACTGATGCTTCGACATGCTAGAATAGTGAAAAAAGATTGCTGTGTAACTGAGTCAGAAAGGATCTATAGGGAAATTGGGTAATCAAGGGAATTTAGGTGAATGAAGTACTTTCTTTTGTTTAAGAGTGCTTTACCTGTATAAAAAATGCTTTAGGAGCAAGTGCTGAGCTTTTCAGTTAGAGTATAGGCTGTTTAGATTGCAAGTACAGCAGTTCTAAGGGAAAAATTGAAGAGTACACTTTATGGAGCCAGAAATAGTTTAAACTTGATTAACCGGCGCTGCTCTATGAGCAACTTCGCGCTAATTTGCGCTAAAGCGCGCAAAAACGGATTTTATAGCAGGGGGTTGAAAAGAGCCAGGAATTGACCCAAAATGGCCAGTAAACTACAAGTTGCTGGGCTGGAACCAATCCTCTAGGGACAAATAGGTTGCTCAGTGCTCCTCACTCCCACTGGTGAACAAAGAAGCTTCCTCTTATCCAAATAAGGATATGGATAGCACAGGAACTAAGACAAAGCCCAGAGATCAGCAAAATCTGAAGACTGGACTATTCTAGTTCAGAAAAGTGGGAAAACAAGGATATTTTTTTGTTTTTTTTTTTTTTTTTTTACAGAGAAAGGAGAAAAAGATACAGTAGCAAACAGTAAATGCTATAAAACGGCTAGTGCACTTGTGTGTTAGCCTAACAATTTAAACAAAAATAACTTTTTAAAGTGCTAACAGTTTAAAATCTACACAGGTACAGTAAAAACAATATGCAGAGCTGTTTTTTAGGCGAAATGCAGTCGAGATGCAGTAATTTAAGCGAAAGCCAGAAAAAATACTTATAAATCCAGGAAAGTCGCTCTTTCACTATCTACTGCTTGTAGAACTCTGCAGGACACCACAAGGAGGTGTGCGGAGTCTTTTACAAGTGAAAAAGCACGCAAAAACAGGCTTTATAGCAGGGGGTTGAAAAGAGCCAGGAATTGACCCAAAATGGCCAATAAGCTACAAGTTGCTGGGCTGGAACCAATCCTCTAGGGACAAATAGGTTGCTCAGTGCTCCCCACTCCCACTGGTGAACAAAGAAGCTTCCTCTTATCCAAATAAGGATATGGATCGCACAGGGACCAAGACTAAGCCCAGAGATCAGCAAAATCTGAAGACTGGACTATTCTAGTTCAGAAAAGCGGGAAAACAAGGATATTTTTTTTTTTTTTTTTTTTTACAGAGAAAGGAGAAAAAGATACAGTAAACAGTAAATGCTATAAAACGGCTAGCGCACTTGAGTGTGTTAGCCTAACAATTAATTTAAACAAAAATAACTTTTTAAAGTGCTAACAGTTTAAAATCTACACAGGTACAGTAAAAACAATATGCAGAGCTGTTTTTTAGGCGAAATGCAGTCGAGATGCAGTAATTAAAGCAGAAGCCAGAAAAAAAATACTTATAAATCCAGGAAAGTCACTCTTTCACTCTCTGCTGCTTGTAGAACTCTGCAGGACACCACGAGGAGCTGTGCTGAGTCTTTTACAAGTGAAAAAGCGCGCAAAAACGGGCTTTATAGCAGTCCGAGAGCTCAGTCAGATTCTTTCTTACCAGTTTCTCGTTGTTGTACCATTTCTTACCATGTGTGTTTGCGTAACTATTAATTACATGAGAGAACAAGCGAAAGTCGTTAAAGTGGCTATTAAAAGCATCAGATTTCAAACATACTATTAACCCCAAAGGTACTGTAATTGCATTAAACTCCTGGTGTAATCAAGATGTCCTAACTAAGCTATATTGTCTATACTAATTTCTAAACTATAACACTTAGTTCTACAAATACTGCAGTTTTTTTTTTTTTTGAAAATTGATGAAGATATTATAAAAATTTAACCTATTTATAGCTATTAAAAAGATTTGGGTATTAAGACAGAAGTAAAATTGTAAAATATATGCTCTGTTGGAAAGTTGAGTAAGTACTTGCATATAGATTTATATTAATCAAGTACATGAAATATCTTTGCAGGAAGAGGAGGAAAGAGGAAGAAGAAAGCAAAGGAAAAAAAGGGGGGGGTCAGGAAAGATGAGAAAAACTGAGGAGTGACATTTCTCTTAATATTAGGTTTCTTACGTTTCATTTACTATATAAATTATTCCATCTTTATTTACCCTTCATTGTCTACATTTTTTTAAATCCATGAAGTTCTCAAGCAATTTTCTTTGTAACAACAAAAGCTGGCTGCTTGGGGCTAACAGTTTTATAGCCAATTGTAAAGTGTTAGTTAATGTAGATTGTTGTGCTTTATTTCCTCTTATTTGCTGGGGTACATTTTTAGTACGTTGCATGTAAAAAGTTTTAAAATTATCTGGGAGAACCTTTGTGACACTGCATAAAGCATTGTTATTTTAGAACAGGATGCATCCAGGTTGTTACTCATTGAACGTCTGGCTTTTATATCTTACAGCATTAAGCGTTTCCCTGGCTATGACTCTGAGAGCAAAGAGTTCAATGCAGAAGTTCACCGACGATACATCTATGGACTGAACATTGCAGATTATATGGCACAACTAAATGAGGATGATGAGGATGCTTTCAAGAAGCAGTTTTCTCGCTACATTAAGAATGGTGTTGCCTCCGATTCAGTATGTGTGTGTTTATTGAGTAAAAGGGGTGCTACGCTGTAAAAGGAATTAGAATATATTGGCAGCACTAGCTAGGCTTTAAAAGGAGAATTCGAATATATTTGCAACACTAGGGAATTTTGTGGTACATCTGTTTCAGTATTCACTGGGTTAATAGGATGCAAGTTGTATACAGTATGTCATTATTTGAAAAATGTGTTGTAAAACTCAGTGCAGAAGTGGATACATTTTCTTGTATCGGGGGGGGGGGGGCAAGGATGCATATATATGAATTTGTCATCAGGGGTGTAAACTCCGATTGAAGTAATTCTGCCTTTTTCATCCATGCTAAAGCTGCATCTCTTTCCCTGGCCTGGAAGGCATATAATGTTGGTAATAGATTTTGGGAACAAAGTATACACGTGTGTTGAAAAGTAATTTTTGTAGTGGTGAGTATAATGTCATAAGACAAGTATGCACCATGAGACACTGCAATGTCTAATCATGAGTCATGGCTTTGATTCTGTGATGGCAACCTTAGCATGTGTTCTCTCATACTGGGTTTTTATACTGAAATTTTATTAGAAAGCAGCAAGCGAGTACTTTTGATCATATTAGTGTTTTGAAATGTTTTGCTGAATGATTTTGTTTGATTCTCTTCAGTTCAAAAAAGAAACATGAAAAGATGTTCAGAAAGATTGGATTACTACTGCAGATGCAGTGCATCTGTCTTGCACCACTCTTGACCCGATTTCAGATAGTTGCTTGAGAGCCAGGACGTTAGTTATGGGAGAGGATTGATGTGCCACTAGCCTTCTGTCTTTCCTTGGAAAAGGGATAGTATTATCCCTGCCACGGGAATGCCTTCTGATGAAGCCAAGGTAGTGATGTTTTTTTTAGCTATTGTGATCTGCAGAGTACTGTGACAAAGGCATCCTTATGTGGAATGCAAGATTGTGGGAGTAGACACTTTGACCCATTGTGATACACTGAACATTGTCATTGGAGGATGTGGGCATGAAGGGAAAAATCTATCCCCTGATATAATGACCTAGATAGATATCTGTGTGTCTGTTGTTCTTGCTGCTTTGCTTCCACTTTCCCACCATGATATATTTCCAATTTTGTCTTCTTTAGGGAGACTTTACCACATTAGATTGATTAAGGATTGCACCAGCATTCAGGGAAAAAAATAGATCATTAGATATGTGATTTGAAGTTATCTGGCTTGGGCAGTAATTGGGAGAGGGGCCCAAAGATATTCAGAGAATTTTTCTGTATCTTTCAAGTGAATATTCATCTAAGGAGTTTGTTGTATGCATCCCCATCCATGAGGTAGTATTTTGTATCCTTAATTACTTGTGTTCTTCAGCTACCCCATTAATGATGCCATCTTTTGCATTTTATAGGTGGAAAAGATGTATAAAGCAGCACATACTGCAATCCGGGCCAGTCCTGTCCATGTGAAGAAACCCAAGAGGGATGTAAAGATCAAACGGTAAGGAAACTGTCTCAAACCAAGAGATATGGTGGCATGGAATAGATGCACAGGTTTAGTATTCCCCATACTCTGAGGGAAAGCAATCTCGGAATTAGTATATAAAATTAGTATGAGGGTGTAGCAATGCTGCCTTCAGAATCTGAGGTAAAGAATGGGGCAAAGCCTTTGCTTTACAAAAATGGTGTGAAAGGAGTAGCAAAGTTTTGAAATTTGCTGTCATTGGGTAGGATCATAATTTAACTTCAGAAACAACAGAACTTTCAATTTCTGGTCTTTCACTTCTGAGGTTGAGACAGAATATGGGCAAACGAGACCTCTCGCCTCCAAGCCCTTGTACTCCAGAAAAGGTAGAAAATTGAAAGGCAGTTTGTAAATTGTCTTCAGCCTGAATCGTAAGGTGTTATACAGGCATAGATAGCAAAAGCCAAAGTTTTCGTTTAACATCTAATTTAGAGAGGCACGGAGTTGGAAAGTGAAGTCATACCATCCCTTAGCGGTTACCAAAATGCACCAAGAAGTTAGTTCTACATTTCTTACTTTCCGTAGTGTAGGGCAGGAAAGCTCATCCTCCATTCTTTAGTATTGCATCCTTTCAGGTGGAATTGATCTCCACCTTCATGATGTACCTTCGACACAGTCAAATCAGTAGTTCCCTCTCCTGCTGATCCTCCCCACACTGTAACATCCACATTATCTAGGCCAGCACATTTATCACCTAAAGTAAAGTACTGCATAACTTGTTATGGAACTCATCCACTGTTTCCTTACGGAGTAAAAACAATGTTGGATCCAGTGTTTCTCCCAGCAAATCTGCAGGCAAATACAATCGGAAACCTGCATCAGTTGCTGTAACTGTTTATCGGCAAGTAGACTGCCTACACATTTCTGCCCAGAGTTCTTCCACAAAATTATGTATGTTTCTGCTTTTGTTCTGTTCTTCTTCCTTAGCGTTGTACTGCAAGGTTGTCATTAGATATTGTCCTGGTTTTGTTATACGTTCGTAGACCAATCCATCCAAATACATAGCAGTCTCCAATCACCCTTCTGCAGTGTGTGCATGTATGACTGTTTCAGCCTGCATGTGTGTGAGTGAATGCGTGCCTGAAAGCAGTAAGTATGGCTATGTGAATGCCAAGAAAGCTGTGTTTGTGTGTGTGAGTGAGAGTGAGCAATGCAGAATAGAAAGAACAGTGCGTGCAAGAAAGTAGTATGTATGTCTGTGTGAATGCAGAAATGGCTATGCTTGCATCTATTAGAAAGAGTGAGCAATGCATGAGAGAATGAATGCATGAAAGCAGGGTGTGTGTGTGTGTGTGTGTGTGTGTGTGTGTGTGTGTGTGTGTGTGTGTGTGTGTGTGTGTGTGTGTGTGTGAATGCTGAAAAGACTTTGTATGGATGCATATGAGAGATAAAGTAGGCAATGCTTGAGATAATGACTGGTGCGTGTGTGAAACCTGAATGTCTGAGTATGTCTGTGTATGACAAACGGGGGTCTGGGTCATGCATCTGGCCATCTGCTTAGTATGCCACAAAAAGGAACATCCATAATTTATTTATTTATTTTGTCTGTTTCACCAAGAGCTGCCGGATATAGCTGTAACTGTAATAAGCGGATCGATTGCAATGTATCGCTCTGCTTATTACAGTGAAATACTTTTTTTTTTCCTCCAGTGGCTCTTGCTGAAGAGTATGGTGCTGGATTATAGCACTACCCATACCGTTAATAACTTGCAATTTTTGCCCCCAGTTCGCCAGAAAACAACGTCGCTCTGCACAAAGGAATAAAACATAGCCATAAATCAGGATGTTCCAACGGCAATCTGTACAGTTGAGTGGTATGCCCGGGCGTGTTATGGTGTGTGTATGTATGCATATGTATTTCTCATTCGGATTGTATGTGGGTTCGTGAATGCATGTGTGAAGGCAGAATGTCTGTGTGTTTGAATGCAGAAGAGACTGTGTATGTTGTGTGAGAAGGCGGGTTAGCGATGCATGAGAGAATGAATAGTGCGTGTGTGGAAGCAGAATGTTTGTGTGTGAATGTAGAAGAGACTGTGTGTGAGACAGTAAAAGTTAGTGATGCCTAGGAGAATAAACATGGAGTGTGTGAAAGCAGAATGTCTGTGTGTGTGAATGCAGAAGAGACGGTGTCTGACTGTGTGTATGCAAGAGAGTGAGTGATGTAGGAGAGAATGAATTGTGCGTGCCTGAAAGCAGGATGTGCGTGTGTGAATGCAGAAAAGCCTTTGTATGCATGTGTTTGAGAAAAAGTTGCTGATGCATGAGAAAATGATTAGTGCTTGTGTGAGAGCTGAATGTCTGTGTGTGTATGAGAGACGAGGATGTGATTGAGATATATATATATATATATATATATATATATATATATATATATATATATATATATATATATATATATATGTGTGTGTGTGTATTTTTTTGTATTATATTTACTGCTTCACTAAAACTTCGTTTTAATCTCCAAATGCAACTAACAGCTGTGGGATATAGATGAAAACTGTAATAAGCCAATCGTTAGTGTATCGATCGGCTTATAAGTCCTTTTTTGTGTGTGTGTGTGTTTTTAGGGGCTCTTGATGAAGGGGTATGGTGCTGCATCATAGCACTGCCAATACTTTTTTAACGTGCAACTTTTGCCCCCAGTTTGTCTGCAAATACAAAAATATGAGCCATAAATCTGGACGTTCCTGCGAAAATCTCTACAGTCCATTGTTATGCCGGGAATGTTGTGGGTGGGTGGGTGTGTGTGTGTGCGCATGTGTGTTTCTCGTTCTGATTGCATGTGGGTTCCTGAATGCATGTGTAAAGGCAAAATGTGTGTGTGTCTGTCTGCAGAAGACTTTGTATGCGTGTGTGAGAAAAGAGTTAGCAAGGGTGAAGAGAGAATGTACAGTGTGTCAGTGAAAGCAGAATGTGTGTGAATGTAGAAGAGACTGTGTACACCTGGGTACAAGAGAGTTAGCGATGAATGTCTTGAGTGTGTGAATGCAGAAGTCTAAAGTCAGGAAAAACTGAAGAATAATTCCACTTTAATAACAATTTTCACAAACTTGACACTTTCACCATAAAACAAATGGCTTCATCAGAGTCGGTGGAAAATCTAAAATCATTCACATAAATAGTTGCATCATCTAGCAACAACCAATCATTTTCCTTAATACATTAATAAATCAGTTTAATTAAAATTTCACACTAAACTGTTCCAGCTGCTTTAAGAACAAAAAAAGAAAACGTATGTTGTATAAAAATGTATGAATAAAACTTAATGCACATAATACTCAATAAATATTGTATATATATTGATATACCTATATAAACCTATACATATACACAATACTTAATAAAAATATATGTGCATATCTTTATTATATAAATAAATGTTTAACTAATATGCACATTGCTTCACCCAACTTTCAAAATAGTAGTAATAATAATAAATAATGTGATAATATTGGCCGCTTCAATACTTAGGTTCATAGCTCATAGCTTATAATGGAAACAATTGTTATATAGTGGAACTACATGTTTAAAGTATTATATTAATAGATAGTGTAACTCCTTGACTTCAGATAGGGAAAAATGGATATACTATCATTAATACCTGGGTATTTGGTAGCGTTTAATCTTATTTGCCAAGTTTCCAACATGTCACCCTTCAACTTGTCATCACCACCTTGTATGTTGGACATAACTCGACCTAACACAAAGAAAATAAACTTTTTAAAGTTTGGACAAACTGTGGTGTGTATATACAGGGCATTGAGGGTGTCCTTATTTCTAATAGCTCTGAGATGTTCTGCAATTCTTTCTTTAAGTTTCCTCATCGTTTTTCCCACATAAAAAGCTGGGCATGATGTACACCTAGCTAGATATAGTACCATTCTTGAGTTGCAACAACATCTTCCTGGACAGGGAACAGACCTATTATAACCCGCAATCACTACTTAAGGCCCCTCATTGATGTATCTACAAATCCTACATGCCCCACATTTATACATCCTTGAGTAACCTTTACTAACGGTGTTTGCTCCAAAATACTTTTAATTCTTTCCCTTACTAAAGACAACTCTTAACATATCACCCAAAACTTAGTTTTAGTTCCAACACAAAAGAAGTTCCCAAACTCTTCGCATAGTGTCCACAATGAATGGTGTCTGATGATTAAATTTCAAAATCATTGCACTGTTCTTAACTCCTTGGTTAACTTCCCTTTGTGCTATATTTCCACCTCTTAATATGGGGGGAAACTGGGTAGCTCTTTTTGTTTTTATTTCTCTTTTGATATTAATCAAAAGTTTAAGGGGATAACTCTCTCCAAAAACATACCTACTAATTCATAAAGTTCTTAAAATCTCATTGTCACTAACCAAATGTGACAATCTTACCATTTGGCCCTTGACTACACTCTTCCCCTGATGGTAGGGATGACTATTTTTGTAATGTAACAAGGAATTACTATGTCTTTTTTTCTAAATATAGTACTTTGCATCCCCTCACTAGTTTTTAACAAGTGTATGTCAAGAAAGTCAATGTTGCTCTCATTCCAAGTACTAGTAAATTTGAAGAAGCTGGTAGTTGAATTTAAATAATCTATAAATTCTATAGCTTCAAATTCATTACCCTTCCAAAGAATCAGTATGTCGTCTAGGAATAGACTGTACAACAGTATCTTTTCCATAAACCTGGAACCAAAAATAAAGACCTCTTCCCAGTGTAATAGTACAAGGTTAGCAAACCCTAGGGCACACTTCATCCCCATAGCTACACTTGCCGAAAAATTTCCCCTTCAAATGTCAAGAAGTTGTTACTTAAAACTAACTCCCATTAAAGCAACTAAAAGGTTGACTTTTCCTCCTAGCCTACCATGCTTATTTAAACTTTCCCTGAAATACTCCAGTCCTTCCACATGGGGGATAATTGAAAACAAATTAATGTCAGTGGTGAAAAAAGACCTTGTGAAGGTATCATTAACGTCCCTCAAACGTTCTAAACAATTCCAAGAGTCTTTAATTGTCTGGTCCACACCCAAAATGATCCCCTGAATATCCTTGTCCAGAAAAGATGATAAAGGTTCCGTTTCAAGCCCTTGGTCACTACAGTGGGCCTAAAAGAGGGATCCTCTGTACATTTGTGCACCTTGGGGATCCCAAAGAACACCGGTATCACCGGGTGTTCCACATTCAAAAAATCAAATTCATCTTCATGTATTTCTCCTTGAAAAAGTGCATCTAGCAAAAACAAGTCACTCAAGATAAGCTATATGCATTTCATTGAGCGATGCCCTCTGGGATGTGAATGTATCACTTAAAATTTCATGCATCTTGGCAACATAATCAAAATGAGCCATGATAACTACCCCTCCCCCTTATCAGGCTTCATTATTCTCACCTCATGGTTATTAGCTAACTCAAAAAGTATTTTTCTTTCCTCAGTGCTTAAATTGTCATGATCCATAAGCCTTCCAGTATTATTCAACCCCCTCCTAACTTCACTGATGCATAGTTTTTCCAAATATCAATACTTCCTTATGTGTTGGGGGAATAAAAGTGCTTTTCCTTTTGAGTGTACTTAAAACATTATTTGAATTGTTCATACCATCATTCTGTTGTCTATAAAAAATAGACAGATTCATTTGCCTTGTAAACATTTTTATACTAATAAAATAATCAACGAAATTCAAATAAAATGCTGGAACAAATGTGACCCCTTTAACAAACCATGATGCACATCATTTATTGTTAAGGCACTGTAATTATATATGGAAAACCCATTTTTTTGACAGTGAACAACACAATTACCAGAAGCATTTACATCACTCATTTGTAACACTAAAATTTTCTGTGTCTTGCTGTACAACTACGTTTCCATCATTAGCCTCTATTGTTGTCCCTTCCTGGCATTCCATTGTCGTTTGTTATTCTGAATGTTGTTGCGTCGGTAATAATGAGTCCCCTTGGGCCTGGTAACCCTGCCCTTCTCCTTTCTTGTTCATTAATCGTTCTGATCTCTTCTCCTGGGGACGCATTGGTAAAAAACGCTGATCCTCATGACATTGTCACGAACATTATTACCCTCACAATTCAAACACAAATCACCATTAACATATCCTCTAACCCTGTTGGTATTTCTAACACCCACATTGGTGTTAGACACAGAGGGGATATACTTTGTTGTTTTTGTAGTCTTCAGAGTCCCTCAGTAACTTTTTAGTTTTAATTTTTATATTTTTGTTCACAAAACTTTCAACATTATCTAACATAGTACGATATTTAACAGCATGCTGAGAAAACAACAAATCGTTCACATTGTTCTCATTTAAAGTCTGTATTTCTTTTTCCATAATGGCCAATCTGTTCAAATTGTTCTTAATAAGTGTCACACATTTCCAAACCTGTTCTGTTGAATAAATCAACCAGTTGTTTAAACGCTGTCGAGTCACCTTCCACACCCATAGGTAACTTCCAGACCCTCAACCATTGTGAGACAGAGTCCCTGCCTGCGCCTCTCTCTGCCTGCGCCTCTCTCTCTGCCTGCGCCTCTCTCTCTGCCTGCGCCTCTCTCTGCCTGCGCCTCTCTCTGCCTGCGCCTCTCTCTGCCTCGCTCTCTCTCTCTCGCCTCTCTCTCTGCCTGCGCCTCTCTCTCTGCCTGCGCCTCTCTCTCTCTCTCTGCCTCTCTCTCTCTCTCTCTGCCTCTGCCTGCGCCTCTCTCTCTCTCTCTCTCTGCCTCTCTCTGCCTCTCTCTCTCTCTGCCTCTGGCTCTCTCTCTCTCTCTCTCTGCCTCTCTCTCTCTCTCTCTCTGCCTCTCTCTCTCTCTCTCTCTCTCTGCCTCTGGCTCTCTCTCTCTCTGCCTCTGGCTCTCTCTCTCTCTCTCTCTGCCTCTGGCTCTCTCTCTCTCTCTGCCTCTGGCTCTCTCTCTCTCTCTGCCTCTGGCTCTCTCTCTCTCTCTCTCTCTCTCTGCCTCTCTCTCTCTCTCTGCCTCTGCCTCTCTCTCTCTCTCTCTCTGCCTCTGGCTCTCTCTCTCTCTCTCTCTCTCTGCCTCTGGCTCTCTCTCTCTCTCTGCCTCTGGCTCTCTCTCTCTCTGCCTCTGGCTCTCTCTCTCTCTCTGCCTCTGCCTCTGCTCTCTCTCTCTCTCTCTCTGCCTCTGGCTCTCTCTCTCTCTCTCTCTCTCTCTCTCTCTGCCTCTGGCTCTCTCTCTCTGCCTCTCTCTCTCTCTGCCTCTCTCTCTCTCTCTGCCTCGCCTCTCTCTCTCTCTGCCTCTCTCTCTCTCTCTCTCTGCCTCTCTCTCTCTCTGCCTCTCTCTCTCTCTGCCTCTCTCTCTCTCTCTCTCTCTGCCTGCGCCTCTCTCTCTCTCTCTGCCTGCGCCTCTCTCTCTCTCTGCCTGCGCCTCTCTCTCTCTCTCTCTGCCTGCCTCTCTCTCTCTCTCTGCCTGCCTCTCTCTCTCTCTGCCTGCGCCTCTCTCTCTCTCTCTGCCTGCGCCTCTCTCTCTCTCTCTCTGCCTGCGCCTCTCTCTCTCTCTCTGCCTCTCTCTCTCTCTGCCTCTCTCTCTGCCTCTCTCTCTGCTCTCTCTCTCTCTGCCTGCGCCTCTCTCTCTCTCTGCCTCTGCCTGCGCCTCTCTCTCTCTGCCTCTGCCTGCGCCTCTCTCTCTCTGCCTGCGCCTCTCTCTCTCTCTCTCTGCCTGCGCCTCTCTCTCTCTGCCTGCGCCTCTCTCTCTCTGCCTCCTCTCTCTCTCTCTCTGCCTCTCTCTCTCTCTCTCTCTGCCTCTCTCTCTCTCTCTCTGCCTCTCTCTCTCTCTCTCTGCCTCTCTCTCTCTCTCTCTCTGCCTCTCTCTGCCTCTCTCTCTCTCTCTGCCTCTCTCTCTCTCTGCCTCTCTCTCTCTCTCTGCCTCTCTCTCTCTCTCTCTCTCTGCCTCTCTCTCTCTGCCTCTCTCTCTCTCTGCCTCTGCCTCTCTCTCTCTCTGCCTGCGCCTCTCTCTCTCTCTCTGCCTGCGCCTCTCTCTCTCTGCCTGCGCCTCTCTCTCTCTCTCTGCCTGCGCCTCTCTCTCTCTCTCTCTCTCTGCCTCGCCTCTCTCTCTCTCTCTCTCTCTGCCTCTGCCTCTCTCTCTCTCTCTGCCTCTCTCTCTGCCTCTCTCTCTCTCTGCCTCTGCCTCTCTCTCTCTGCCTCTGCCTCTCTCTCTCTCTGCCTCGCCTCTCTCTCTCTGCCTCTCTCTCTCTCTCTGCCTGCGCCTCTCTCTCTCTCTGCCTGCCTCTCTCTCTCTCTCTCTGCCTCTCTCTCTCTCTCTGCCTGCGCCTCTCTCTCTCTCTGCCTCGCCTCTCTCTCTCTCTGCCTCTGCCTCTCTCTCTCTCTCTGCCTCTCTCTCTCTCTGCCTCTCTCTCTCTCTCTGCCTCCTCTCTCTCTCTGCCTCTCTCTCTCTCTCTGCCTCTGCCTCTCTCTCTCTCTGCCTCTCTCTCTCTCTCTGCCTCTCTCTCTCTCTCTGCCTCTCTCTCTCTCTCTGCCTCTCTCTCTCTCTCTGCCTGCCTCTCTCTCTCTGCCTCTCTGCCTCTCTCTCTCTCTCTCTCTCTCTGCCTCTCTCTCTCTCTCTGCCTCTCTCTCTCTGCCTCTCTCTCTCTCTCTGCCTCTCTCTCTCTCTCTCTCTCTCTGCCTGCCTCTCTCTCTGCCTGCCTCTCTCTGCCTCTCTCTCTCTCTCTGCCTCTCTCTCTCTCTCTGCCTCTCTCTCTCTCTGCCTGCCTCTCTCTCTCTGCCTCTCTCTCTCTGCCTCTCTCTCTCTCTCTCTCTGCCTCTCTCTCTCTCTGCCTCTCTCTCTCTGCCTCTCTCTCTCTCTGCCTCGCCTCTCTCTCTCTCTGCCTCTCTCTCTCTCTCTCTCTCTCTCTCTCTCTGCCTGCGCCTCTCTCTCTCTGCCTCTGCCTCTCTCTCTCTGCCTCTGCCTCGCCTCTCTCTCTCTGCCTCTGCCTCTCTCTCTCTCTCTCTCTGCCTCTGCCTCTCTCTCTCTCTCTGCCTCGCCTCTCTCTCTGCCTCTGCCTCTCTCTCTCTCTCTCTGCGCGCGCCTCTCTCTCTCTCTGCGCGCCTCTCTCTCTCTCTCTCGCCTCTCTCTCTCTCTGCCTCTCTCTCTCTCTCTCTCTGCCTGCCTCTCTCTCTCTGCCTGCCTCTCTCTCTGCCTGCGCCTCTCTCTCTCTGCCTCTGCCTCTGCCTCTCTCTGCCTCTGCCTCTCTGCCTCTCTCTGCCTCTCTCTCTCTCTGCCTCTCTCTGCCTCTCTCTCTCTCTGCCTCTGCCTCTCTCTCTCTCTCTCTCTGCCTCTCTCTCTCTCTCTCTCTGCTCTCTCTGCCTCTCTCTCTCTCTGCCTCTCTCTCTCTCTCTCTCTGCCTCTCTCTCTCTCTCTCTCTCTCTGCCTCTCTCTCTCTCTCTGCCTCTCTCTCTCTCTCTCTGCCTCTCTCTCTCTCTCTCTGCCTGCCTCTCTCTCTCTGCCTCTCTCTCTCTGCCTCTCTCTCTCTCTGCCTCTCTCTCTCTCTCTGCCTCTGCCTCTCTCTCTCTCTGCCTCTCTCTCTCTCTCTCTGCCTCTCTCTCTCTCTCTCTGCCTCTCTCTCTCTCTGCCTGCCTCTCTCTCTCTCTGCCTCTGCCTCTCTCTCTCTCTCTCTGCCTGCCTCTCTCTCTCTCTCTGCCTGCCTCTCTCTCTCTCTGCCTCTCTCTCTCTCTCTCTGCCTCTGCCTGCCTCTCTCTCTCTCTGCCTCCCTCTCTCTCTCTGCCTCTCTCTCTCTCTCTCTCTCTGCCTCTCTCTCTCTCTCTCTCTCTCTGCCTCTCTCTCTCTCTCTCTCTCTCTGCCTCTGGCTCTCTCTCTCTCTCTCTCTCTCTCTCTCTCTGCCTCTCTCTCTCTCTCTCTCTGCCTCTCTCTCTCTCTCTGCCTCTCTCTCTCTCTCTCTCTGCCTCGCCTCTCTCTCTCTCTCTC
>NC_056743.1:850635123-850677623 GCF_019279795.1 Protopterus annectens | reverse complement strand
GCTGTTCTTTCTTCTTCTGTGGTAGGCTCCTCATTTTCTCTCATCGTAGGCTTTGTGTAGGCCGGTACAGTTTCAGTAGGGTTTTCTTCATTCAGAAGCTGTTGGAAGTACTCCTTTTATCTGCATTTTGATTTCCTGTGGATTGGCAAGCAGATTGTTGCAGGCATCCCTTATAAAGGGTGTTTGACTCCCTTATTTATCTATTTGTCTTTGCATTGCAACCTGATAGTTTTCTTTGTGCCATCTACTGGCTTCTTTACCTGAACCTGGTCAAGTGCCACAGATGCCCTCTTCTTTGCTTTCCCAGGTAACCTATGCTGGGCAACTGTGTACTGGCCGGCCAGTAGCTTATAGACCCGGAGCTGCTAGGCTTCATGGTAGGTACATACTGGCCAATAGGGGGCACATAACACAAATCCCACCATTACCATTAGGTTACTGGTTCATGGTACTGTCCATTCTTTTCTGTCTTCAATCTGTAAACATTTGCACACAATACCAACTACAAAATAAAGTCCTCCTGTCACAGATTGGTTTTACTACTGAAACATTCTGTTGAGAGGTTACATCCAGCACTCCATTCAGAATTGTTTCAGTCTTTATCAGCCAGACGAGCTCTTCTAATTACCTGCAGTGTGCCCAGTAATGACTCCTTATGCAATTTGTACGGGATTACATGTATTGCTAACATATGTAATTACGATTTTAGACTCCTTTTATAAGACCTGTTACTCCTACTAATTTTGGAATTGTCTGGGTATCTTTCGTCCACATTGCTTTGGCTTCTGTCTACAAATCCTGATATTTTATAATGCTGTGTTTCTCTGTACCAAAGACAGTGTAGTCAGTGGGTGTGGCACATTCAGTGCCACTTTTGTCTTCTTTTCATGGACCACTACTAAACTATTGGTAATGGGTGATGTAGATTTCATAATTTTCTATGATGCTTTCTGCCTCATTTCTACTGGTTTTCCCCCCATTCAGTACCATAGTGTTTGCACAATCCCCAGAGCAGAGTCATGCTGCATTTTTATGCCTTTCAGTATACACTCCTCTTACCATTGTGATAGCACAACCAGATAATGAGGTGTGAGACAGTTTCCGAATCTGTCTTGCAAAACCTACTTTTGTCTGTCTCACGTGTGATCAATGGACTTTGCAAACCAATGTGTACATGTTCTCATCTGGTCCTTAACCTTGCATTCTTTCCTTTGTTTTTTGGCGCATTCAGTTGTTGCCTGATTTTTATCTACTTCTGGTTTGATTTCCATTCCTGCTTGACACCGATATGCTTCTGCTAGACTAAGCAGAGAAGTAATCTTAGATTTTTTTTCTTATGTTTCAAAACTTTCTCTGTTGGGTTCTTGTGAGGTCAGCAGATGTGTGCCTTGCAGATCAGTACATGTAATCAATTTCAAGGAGACTCAAAGCTCCTTCGGACTGGCTAAAATGTAGTCTTGGTATACAGTGATTTTTTTTTTGAGCATTTGGTGAGTCTGAAACCTCCTTTGTGTTTTCTTGTTTATTCTATCCAATGCATTTTGTGTCCCCTCAATCACTCCAAAAGTCTTAAGTTACGACAGGAACAGCAAATTGTTTTTTAGCTTGAATTTTGTTCCTACACGTCACTGCTATTTTCAGGGTTTAATTTAAGTCTTCCAAAGTATTCCTTAAAGTTTTATTCGCATTTGTTGCCTACCTATGGATGGGTAGTTAGTAAACCATAACCAGGCATTTGGGATGTATTTGGCATTACTCAAGTATACGTGAGGATGAAGTGTGGATATCCGAGGGAAGGCATGAGTGTCTGTTGCTGCGATAACTGTAATATGGGTATTTCTCATAGTTAACTGCACTCAGAGAAACTCTTGTGAATTTTTTAGTTTAACTAATCCATGGGGGTAATTATCAAGGGGAAAAAAGGCAGTCTGCCATCTTGTAGTAGTTACACATTCACCTAGCTGTCTGAACTTGTGGAAGTCATTACTGGCAGGTATGCCTAGGGTTGTACTCTGTGGCCTTGAACCAGGTCTCTATGAATGCAGAATTGTCCACTTTTTACAGTGGAGAGGACTGCTTCCAGTGAGTGAAGTGTCAGATTTAGAGTGTCTGCTGAGCAGTATAAACGCAAATATGTTTTTTGAGGGTATTTTTCCATCGTGATTTTGGATTCTTGTCACATACCTACTTCAACCACTATTTGGGATGCCACTGGCTTAACCTGTAGCCTAAAGCCCAGGAGGGGACTGATGGATAGTGTGTCTGCAAAAGGTTTGGGGTTCTCTGCCATATCAACCAAGGCTGACAGGCACTGAACAGCCATAAAATGACCCCAAACAAAGAGATAAATGTTGAAGCCAATAATATTTCAGTCCATGGTAAAAACATATCCGAGGTAATGGTAGGATACATACCCACATAGTGGAACATGTAATTGCAGAACATAGTTTTGTGTCTATTCATGTATTCCATGAAGGAATGTTACACACCCCATCATGGAGAATGTCACAGTCTTAACAGTGCATGGTGTTGAGACACCTGAGTGCATGTGTGATGTGGCAGATCCTGGATGTGTGCAGACAGCTGACTGTGGTTTGCTCCTTCAACAGCTTGAGTGGGGCGTGTGTGTGTAAACATGCACTTACCTGCGACTACAAGTATGATTGCACTCGTGGAGCATAATATTTTGGACACTGCATCTGTCCACATTTTCCCCAGAATGAGAAAAAGTAATGCTTCCCTTTGTGGCATAGTGATTTTTTTTTTGTAATCTCTGTAGAGTCACAGCAGCACTGACAATGGAATCACAGGTGTCTATGACTCTTACATTGGTAATTTGGTTAATGGCATTTACCAGTGATCCTACATAATTATCTAGTCTGAAGCCTCAGAGCTGAATACATGCTGGGGTACAGTCTGTAGTCAGACAGTTTTTTGATTTCTTGTTTCCTGCTGTGAATATGTATTTAAAGACCAGTTAGTCAGCTTTTAAACATTATCATCATGTCACTCTAAGCTGTATATGTAAATGTATCATGAGGAGTTACTTACATTCAACCCCTGACTGTGCTGAATACTTTGAAGTGACGAAAAAAGAAGTACTCTTGATTCATTTTAACCATTGCTAGGGCTTTCTTCAGACAGCAGTCCAGGCTAAGGCATATACTATTAAGGTGACCACATGAATGGTGAAGACAATCTCTCACAGTTTTGCTCCTGGCAGGGTTGACTATTTTTGACTCTACAGCAAAAAGGCACGGCAAACACATGGTCATTACTATGTGTTTGTGTGTCTGTGTTTTTTATGTGTATATCAGTGTACTTGTATATTGCCAGAGATAGGGAGATGTTCTTCGTGTTTCACTGTTGCAGTCATTATATTTGGGTAATCTGCTGGCAGGTTGCCCTCAGTCGGCCTGATTAACAAAGTCGTGGGTCCTGCATCGGTTACTGTCGCTTCTTCCATGACGTTGGGTCGTCAGGGGTATAAAACATTCAGCCGACACCATTACATCAGTCTTTCTTGCCGTGCGGTGCCCAAAGCAGAAGCAGTTCGCAAGTGCCGGTTGGCTGACTCCTGAAATTTTCGTTTGAGTTTCAGAACCGAAGTCTTCAACTTAAAGTACCCCATTGGGGAAACTTTTTCTTGCTCCTTACCGATGTCAGTAAAAGTTAATTGCATTACTTGTGGGAAGCAAATACCTCAAAGATTTTCATTTGTACTGTATTTCTTGCCTAGGTCCTGACCACAACGTACCTAACGTACCTTGCTGTCGCTTTTGTGCTTTATTTAATCGACACACTGTCCGTCGTCTGTACATTTTTGCTTTAAATATTTCGGTTCTTGGTTTAATTATCCAGAAATGACGTCGGTTAGCCATCAGACTACCGGAATTCTGAAAAAAACCGCGAAGAAAAACACAGGCCGCCGAGGTCCAAAACTGCTGACGACGCTTTTCCTAAGCCAGTTGCTAGTTCGCTGGTACTCAGTGAGGCGCTTTCGCAGCCCCTGATACCTGCTACTTCTGATTCGCAGGCCTCTACTGAGACCCATTCAGAGTCCAGTATGCTGCGAGATGCTTCACCTATGGAACCCGTGGATGTCTCTACCTTGGATGGGTCCGGAGCTGCTGTGCAGGCACCGGCTTCTGAGGGTGTATTCAGGCCTACAGACTTGTATATTAAAACGACTCCACCTTCAATACTAAGGCCTAAATCTTGATCTATGTCTAAAAAACCGATGCCCAGGCCACATGTTCAGGCCCCTATGCCGAAAAAACAAGTTATCAAAATGGCTGAAGATCTAATTACTTTAATCAGGGGTAGTCAACCCCCCCCCTTCTAAAAGGCCTAGGGCTGAGCTTGACTATGAATCTTCTGATCAGGACTCTGTTTCTTCTGACTCTTCTAATGACCTGGATTTGTCCATACGTACTTATGAAGATTCTGATGCAGAGGATTCCATTCCCCTTAATTTGTCGGAGGGTGTGGGAGAACCCTGATTCTGTGGAACCCGTGCCCAGGAGACCCAATAAATTTCTGCTCCTCCTGGTAAGGAGTTTTTGTCCAGAGGAGTCCCTGTGGATGCCATGGAGGTGGCGGCGGCCAGTCAGAAGGAACTAGCAGAGACTTCTTCCTCCGTCCATCCTATTAACAAAGGGTCTAGGACCATCGACCGGTACGGGAAGTGTACTTTCTCGTCAGCAACCTGTACCTTACGGTCGCTGAACTAACTGTCTCATTTTTCTCGACTCCAGAGAGATCTCCTCAAGGAGTTGGGAGATACTCTTGCGGGTAACGTGCCTGAGGCGGTGGCCCAGACGGTTAACGCCCAGGTGTCTACCCTCAATTCCATTGTTAATTCCTCCGTGCGGCTCATTTCATATGCAGACGAGGGAGCAAGTAGGGCAGCAAGCTCAGGAGTCGCCCTTAGAAGGCAAGCCTGGCTGCGGCTTTGTCATTTCGCAGAAGCCTTCAAGTCTTCTTTCACTGACGCCCCCTTTGATGGTTCTTCTTTGTTCGGAACCAAAGTGAAAGACACCCTCACCAGGTGCGCGAGCAAGAGGGAAAGACCCTGTCTGCTGTAGGGGTCCATTTTTCCCTTCCCTCTAGGCCTTACCCCAAGGCCCAGCGGGGTGGGAAGATGTGGCTCAAAAAATCTGAGTTTTTTTTCCTGGTGCACAAGGCGAGTCCCCCTCCAGAGGCAGAGGAGGGGGAGGTTATTCAGGGAGATGCCGCCCTAGAGGCAGAGGGGGCCCCCGCAATTCGGGAGACTGCGATTCCTTTCGCCGCTCTCCCTACTGTCGTTCCTGATGGGATGCCCGACTGTGCATTTCCGGAGCCAGTCGGGGGTCGAATATAGTTATACCCGGAAGTCTAGCAAAGCATCACCCAGGACCGATGGGTATTACGAATAATTTCCGGAGATTATGTCATCCCCTTTTCGTCAGACCCCCCCCCCCCTCCAGTCGGAAAATCCCGGACGTTCCACCCAGTCAAAGGGATCACACAGCTTCAGAGGTTTCAAAGCTGCTAGGAAAGGGAGTCATCCAACATGTCCCCTCAGACCAGATCGGATTAGGGACTTACTCAAGATTCTTTTTGGTGCCGAAAAGAACGGGACCCGAGACCCATTAGATCTCAGCCAACTGAACAACTATGTACAAAAGTCCAAGTTCCGTATGGTCACACTACAATCGATTCTCCCATTGTTGGGAGAAGTATGGATGTGCTCCATCGACCTCAAGGATGCTTAGTACCATGTCAAAATGGACAGGACATCCAGGAGTCACCTACGCTTCCGGCTGGGAGCCAGTTATTTCCAGTTTTGAGCCCTGCCCTTTGGTCTCACCACAGCCTCCAGGGTGTTCAAGTGTATGGCGGTGGTGACAGCTCACTTGAGATGTCTAGGATTCCAAGTGTTTCTTTATCTGGACAACTGGCTCCTTACCGCCCCCACCAGGCATCTACTAATCAAAACCAGGGACGCTACCATCATTCTCTGTCAACATTTGGACATAACACTGAACTGGGAAAAATCTGCCTTGTTGCCCTCGCAGCGTGTCATTTTTATAGGTGCAGAGTTAGACACCGTTCAAATGCGAGCCTTTCTACTGCAGGAAAGAATCAGTGTCTTACAGCAACAGGTGCACGCCCTGCTTCCCTGAGAAAAGCAAAGGCAAGATTGGTTCTTCACCTCCTGGGGACTATGGCAGCAACAATTATGTTGGTCCCTCTAGCGAGATTGCACATGAGGTTCCTTCAGTGGCTCCTCTTTGCTCAATGGTCTCTCCAAAAACTTCCCACCCTATTTTGCTCACGGACAGATGCAAACAGGATCTCAGTTGGTGGCTTTGCGCCAACAATCTGGACAGGGGAAAACTATTCGTTCCACCAACCCCGGTTGCCACAGTGACCACGGACTCCTCCCAGATGGGGTGGGCGGGCATTATCTTGGCAGAACAGTCCAAGGCACATGGCAAGATCACGAGCTACATCTGCATATCAATGTGCTAGAGATGAGGACGGCGCTACTTGCGTGGCAGGCTCTTCAGAGCTTTCTGCCTCTAGGGACTATTGCAATACACTCAGACAACATGTCAGTGGTGTGGTATCTGAACAAGCAGGGGGGAACCAGATCATACCCCCTGTGCAGAGAGGCCATGCGAGTGTGGCAGTGGGCAGTATCTTCCCAACTATTTCTGGTGGCAACGCACATTTCGGGGAAGTCCAACATGATAGCAGACAGGCTAAGCAGAGCTGTTCTGATGCCTTACGAGTGGTCCCTGAATCGTCTAGTTGCAGAACGAATCTTCAGCAGATGGGGTCAGCCTTGCTGCGACCTTTTTGCCAGCCCCCTCAATGCCAAATGCAGCAGCTACTTCACACTGATCCCCCCACAGGGGGAGTCACCCAGGGACGCTCTAGTTCACGATTGGCCCTCCGGTCTGCTTTATGCTTTCCCTCCATTTCCTTTGTTATCAAAAGTGATTCAGAAAGCTCAATCCTTGGGAAGCAGAATGATTCTGATTGCTCCACACTGGCCTCGTCAAGTCTGGTTCCCCTTTCTCCACTCCTACATTGTGGACACACCTTGGATTCTGGACCCGCAACCAGATTTACTGACACACATGGGACAGTTCCACCCCTCTCTGCGGACCCTCCGGTTGACAGCCTGGCTACTCCATTTCCGTCGTTAGTTAGGCTTCATCACTTTTCACCTGACGTAGTTCATATTTCATCTTCCTCTCATAAGCCCTCTACTAGGAAGATGTATTCTAGCAAATGGAAGAGGTTTTCTGTTTGGGCTCATACCCAAGGAATTGACCCTTACACAGCCCCAATTGCTTCAGTCTTGGAGTTTTTGTCTATGCTTTTCCATCAAGGCTCAGCGTCAGCTACTATTAAAGTTCAATTGGCAGTGATTTCTAACTTTCATGTTGCTAATGAGCCTAGTCTGATGGCTCACAGACTCTAAGGCTTTCCTGAAGGGTGCTTTATTACTCTGTCCTCCGGTCTCAGAACCTATCATGCCCTGGGATCTAAATTTTGTCCTGCAAGCCCTTACTTCACCACCCTTTGAACCTGCAGCTACCTGCGACTTAAAATTCTTGACCTGGAAAACTGCCTTTTTAATAGCCATCAGTTCAGCCAGACGAGGTTCAGAAATTCAAGCCCTTTCTTTCAAATTTCCATAATTGATCTTTCATAAGGACAGGGTTTCTCTTGGACCAAACCCTTCCTTTCTTCCTAAATTGGCATCCATATCTAATCTTAATCAATCTATTGAGTTGCCAGTATTTTTGCCCCATTTTTTCAAACACGGCAGAATTTAAATTTCATCAATTGGATGTACACAGACAGTTACGTTTCTATCTGCACCGAACTAAAGATCTCCGAAAATCTGATCAACTATTTGTCTCCTTTTCGGAAAACAAAATTGGGTCCCCTGTCTCCAAAATCACCCTATCCAGATGGATTTCCAGATGTTCGTAGTGTTTCACTGTTGCAGTCATCACTGTAAGGTTCTTCCTGCCGGCAGGCAGCCCTCGGTCAGCCAGAATCCCAAAGTCTGGGTCCGGCGTCGGCTGTTCAGTCATGCTGTCTGACGTCAGAGTGCCAGGAGTACAAAGCTGCCAGCCGACGCCATGTTCTCCAGTCTTTCTTGCCGTGCGGTGGAAGCAGTTCGCAAGTGCCAGTCGGCTGACTCCTGATATTGTTTCGTGCTTCAGTCCGAAGACTTACTACTACTTCCCAAAGCTAAGTACCCCGTTGGGGAAACTTTTTTCTTGCTCCAGTCCGATGTCAGAAAAAGTTAATAATTGTATTTCTTGTGGGAAGCAAATACCTCATAAGGATTTCCACTCTTACTGTATTCCTTGTTTAGGCCCTGACCACGACATAGCTAGTTGTCGGTTTTGTGCTAGATTTAACCAACGTACTATTAAGTGGAGGTACGATTTTGCTTTTCACTACTTTGGCAGGTGATTTAATTATAAAATGTCGTCGGACACACTTCCAACTACCGGAGTTCACAAACGATGTAAGGATAAGGACAGGCCTCCGAGGTCCAAATCAGACGACGGTTTACAAGCAGAGCCAGCTACAGGTTCGACCATCGTCAGTGAGGCGCTTTCGCAGCCCCTGTCGTCGGCCATTTCAGAACCGATTGCCGAAACGGACTCCCCATGAGGAGCCAACCAGGCCTTTGAGTACTCCAGCTGCAGGACCTTCGGACAATGCTCCCTTGGATGGGTCCGGAGCCGCTGTGCAGGTACCGTCTTCCGAGGGGGTTTTCAGGCCTACACAGTTTCTGATAAAGGCAAAGCCAAAGACAAAGCCGAAGACTCCTTCTAAATCAAAGACACCAGCCCAGGCCTCTTCTGATCCGGGACCCAAATCTCAGAAACCGCTGCTTAAAATGGCAGAGGACTTACTAACCATGATTAGGGGTTCATATCCCCCTCCAGACAAAAGGCCAAGGCAAGAATTGGATTATGAATCCTCTGATCAGGCATCTATTTCTTCAGTGTTTTCCTCTGAACAGGAATATACTTTCCCTCCTTGTGAGGATTCTGATGCAGAGGTGATAAAGAAGATGGAGGACAAGGCAAAATCCATGCAAACGGTTAAAGATTTCTTACAAGTACAACCACCCAGATTTAGTAGGAATTGGCCTCCAAAAAATTGGTCCTTTCCCAATTCAGACAGGCCTCAGAGGGGTAGATACAGACGCTCCCGAGGAAAGCCTCAAACGCAAGCCTCTTATAGACCAAGACAGTGGACTGCTTCCACCCATAGGGGAGGAGAGGACAGGTCGCAAGCTCATAGAAAACAGGCTCAGTGACTCCCTCTGTTGGGCTGCAGGAACTTCTTGCCTGGAAGCCCCACTCGGAGGAAAACTTTCTCTTTTTCACCTAAATTGGACTCGTATAACCCAAGACAATTGGGTTCTGGATGTGGTTTCAAGAGGTTATAAATTCCATTTTCATACCCTACCAAGACCAAGCGGATGGCCGGATCTTCCAAAACACCAGTGGTTAGAGGCCTTAAACCAGGTGGAGGCTCTCTTGGCTATGAAAGCCATAGAACTGGTTCCACTTTCAGAGATGGGACAAGGTTTTTACTCAAGGCTCTTTCTAGTCCCCAGAAAGCAAAACTCATGGAGACCCATTCTGGATCTGTCAGTCTTGAACACTTTTCTCGAGATACCAAAATTCAAGATGCTTACTCTACAGCAGCTACTTCCAATGCTGACCATAAATGCATGGATGGTAACTTTGGATTTAAAGGAGGCATATTTACACATTCCCATCAGGCAGGAATGCAGAAAATACCTCAGGTTCAGGGCCAGATCAAGGCACTATCAATTCTCTGTGCTGCCCTTTGGATTGTCTGCTGCGCCCAGGGTCTTCACCAAATGCCTGGCTCCAGTAGTAGCTTATTGCAGACTCAAGGGAATTCAAATTTACCCTTATCTGGACGATTGTCTAATTCAGGCAGACAGCAAGGATGTCTTACTCCAGCATCTAGAATTTGTTCAGAACCTTCTCAAGTTCCTGGGATTCTCTGTAAACATAAAGTCAAATTTGACACCCTCACAACAGATAACTTTTCTGGGTGCTCTTCTAAACACCACAACTCAGATGGCATTTCTGACATCAGAAAAACAATTACAGCTGGCTTCAACTTTCAAAACCTTGGCAACTTTAACTCCGCTTTCTGCAAGGAAATTCCTGCAGGCTTTGGGTTACATGGCCTCCTGCATCCTTCTCGTACCATATGCAAGACTACATATGAGGAAAATTTAGTGGTACCTAAAAAGTGTATGGTCTCAGCATTGCCACAGTTTAGACATACAGATCACCGTCCTGCCTTGTCTCCAAAAGGAATTCCTTTGGTGGTCCAAGGCATGTACTCTAAACATTGGAAAACCCTTCAGTCTGCCTCCAGCCACTCGGATACTAACCACGGACGCTTCAGATTATGCATGGGGAGCCCATTTTCAGGGCAACTGTCTGCAGGGCCTTTGGACAAAGGATCAGAAGCTCCTGCATATCAATTTTAAAGGAAATGTTAGCCGTACAGAACGCTCTGTTGGCCTTCAGGAATCTTCTACAACCAGGACAGCTGCTAATACGAACAGACAACACCACAGTTATGTGGTACATAAACAGGCAAGGGGGTTCTCATTCCTATCCCCTTTGCAGACTAGCCATGAATATATGGAACACAGCTCTAGCTTGCAAACTGGACCTTCAAGCTCAATTTCTACCAGGGAAGCAAAACTTCCTGGCAGACAGTCTGAGCAGAAACCTGTCTGATCCACACGAATGGATGCTGGACACCGAAATATTCAGGATGATTACAGCAGTCTGGGGATGTCCTCACATAGACCTCTTTGCATCCCATCTCAATCATTGACTACAGATTTTTTGCACCAGGACTTTCCACAAACTAGCTTGGAAAGTGGATGCACTATCATTCAGTTGGAGAAACCTCTCGGGGTATGCCTTCCCGCCTCTACCTCTTCTTCCACGGGTGTTATTAAAGATCAAACCGGACAAGCCCAAGATGATAATTTTGCTGGCCCCAAATTGGCCTCGACAATTTTGGTACCAAACTCTGAAAAACCTTTGTCTGGAGCCCCCTTGGGTATTACCACAGACTCCGAACCTTCTGTCCCAGCACCAGGGTCAGGTTCTGCACTCCCATGTCAAAACTCTCAGCCTGGCGGCCTTGGTTAATCCAGGGTCCTTGATTCATTCTCTACTACCCAAGCAGGTTATGGATGTCATTTTAGAAGCCAGACGTCCTAGCACTAGAAAATCTTATGCAGGAAAATGGAAAAGATTTTGCACCTGGATGCAGGTTCAGGATTCAGATCCTCTTATTCCTAACATTCCTCTAATTTTACTTTACCTGACAGACCTCTTACATAAGGGTCTCTCTTTCTCTTCCATAAAGATCCATGCTTCTGCTATTTCTGCTCATTGTAATACAGACCCTCCTGTCTTCTCATGACAGTTTCTCAGAGGAGCTAAGAACTTAAGGCCCCCTAGAATCTCCTCCCATTCCTGCTTGGGATCTCAACTATGTTTTGGAAAAACTCACCTTACCTCCTTTTGAGCCTGCTGCCACTTCTGACATCAAGTTTTTATCTTGGAAGACAGCCATTCTGTTAGCTCTGACCTCTGTCAGGAGAGTTTTGGAGTTGCAAGCTCTCATGGCTGTGGAACCTTATATTATTTTTCATCAAGACGGGGTGTCTTTAAGGACTAATCCTTCTTTCATGCCTAAGGTGGTTTCCAAAGTGGCTTTAAATCAAACTATTCACTTGCCAACTTTTTTCCCCAGTCCTCAAAATAAGGGGGAAAGTATCTTGCATTCCTTGGATGTACACAGATCTACGTTTTTACCTGGACAGAACCAAGGACATCAGGAAATCAGGGCAGTTGTTTGTTTGTTATGCTTCAAGTTCCCAAGGTAAAGCCATTTCAAAACAGACCATTTCTAAATGGATTGCTCATGGAATCAGATTTTGTTATTCACATCATGGAAAGCAAATCCCAGGGAGTATAAGGACTCACTCTACCAGAGCTGCTGCCACTTCAGCTGCCTTCCTCAGAGGAGTTCCTACCTAAGACATTTTGGAAGCTGCAACTTGGAGTTCAGTGCATA
The DNA here is from genome assembly GCF_019279795.1 of Protopterus annectens. Classification (NCBI taxonomy): domain Eukaryota; kingdom Metazoa; phylum Chordata; order Ceratodontiformes; family Protopteridae; genus Protopterus; species Protopterus annectens. The sequence continues at coordinate 850,665,443 of NC_056743.1, read as the reverse complement.
CTTTTTCCAAGCACTACAATCTACCTCTTTAAGTCTAGGGCAGGCTTTGCTTCTGCTGTCTTGCAGGGCCCTTTAGCTGCCCCCTTTTCTTTATGACCCACCTCCCTTTTATTCTGCTTTGGGATTCAACCCTACAGTGATGACTGCAACAGTGAAACACGATGAACATAGTACAGTTGTGTACACTTACCATAAATGTAGATGTTCGAGTGTCTTCACTGTTGCAGTCTGGGTTCCCTCCCTCCTGTCCCCTCTTATTTTTTCTTTTGTGTGGTTCCCTTCTTCACCTTTCTTTTGAGGTGTATTTGCAAAGGGTATGGGATCTTACTCATGTTGGAGCACCTGACATCTGGGGCAAAAAAAACTGGAGAACATGGCGTTGGCTGTCAGCTTTGTACTCCTGGCGCTCTGACGTCAGGGAGCATGACTGAACAGCCGACGCCGGACCCAGACTTTGGGATTCTGGCCGACCGAGGGCTGCCTGCCAGCAGGAAGAACCCTTCAGTGATGACTGCAACAGTGAAGGCACTCTAACATCCACATTTATGGTAAGTGTACACAACTGTACTTTTCATCTCTTTCGCTTATTCCGCAGGAGGTAAAGACCTACCGTTTCCGGTCAAGGGTCACTCTACTCTGGCTGTGTCTACATCTACAGCCTATCAAGCCAGATTGTCTATGGATGATATTTGTGCGGCAGCTACTTGGGCTTCTCATGCATTTGTTACTCATTACAACTTGGACGTGGTATCTGGGGGCAGGTCTTCCTTTGGTTCCACAGTACTCAGGAGTATCTTCCTATGAGCCTCCCAGGATGTAGGTGCTAGGGACGCTGTCCCACAGGTAAGAATGTAGGCGAGATTGGACTACATAACATCAAGAAGTTATGTACTCACCATAACGTTCGATGTATGTAGCCCATCTCGCCTCACATTCTTACCCTCCCACCTTCCCCGAGGATCTGGAGGTTAGGTCTGATTTACAGAGTTCCCTTTTCTTTTAGCTTATTCTTCTTTCCCTGGATGTTGTTATGCATGGGGTAGGAATGAGTGTTCGCAGCAAACTAGATCTGGGGATATGGAGCAGTGCAGCATGGGATACCTGCTTAGCCCAGCCAATAGAAGACTTCGAGCTAGAAATGTTTGGCCGAGTCGGTGCCGATATTCGGCTCCGAACCCATGGGTAAGAATGTGAGGCGAGATGGACTACATACATCGAACTTTATGGCGAGTACATAACTTCTTGATTTACAGGATTTATTGCAGTCAGCTGAACAAGTTGGAAAACATACTTTGCAATGTGGTTTTGATTCTTTAGAGGCCTCTTGCAGGGCTGCTGTTACTGGGTCTGTGCTTAGAAGGCATGCTTGGCTTAAAGAGCAATCTCTGCCTGATCATGTTAAAGCAAAATTGTTGGATGCTCCTTTAAATCAGGACCGCCTGTTTGGCAATAAGGCTGAAGAAGTTCTAAAAAAGATGGAAGATTACTCTAAATCTATGCAAACTGTGAAAGATTTCTTACAAGTGCAACCTCCAAGATTTAGTAGGCACTGGCCTAAGAACTGGTCCTTTCCAGCTCCTTCCAGATCTGCTCAAGCCAAACCCAGACACACCAAAAGCACCAGGTTTCAGTCCCAAGGGACTCTCAGAACTAAGCAATGGGGTGCTTCCACTTCCAAATCTGGAAATAACAAGACACCCTCCTATGGTAAACAGGCTCAATGACTTTCCTTTAAAATTACCAAGCGCTTACCTTTCAGCCGCCCCTTTGGGTAGAAAGATTGCTCTTCATGCAAAAAACTGGCAACTCATAACCCAGGGCAAAGGGGTTTTAAATAGTGCCCCAGGATACATATTTCATTTCCACACGTTGCCAACTCCAAACGGGTGGCCAAAACTGTCCCCAAATCAGTGAGCAGAGGCTCAGAAACAAGTACTTTCCCTCTTAAACATGGGGGCTATTCAACCGGTACCAGAAGAGGAAAAGGGGCAAGGTTTCTATTCCAGACTTTTCCTGGTACCCAGAAAAGACAAATCATGGCGTCCATTTCTGGACCAGTCTACTGGAAACAACTTTCTGGACATTCCAAAATTCAAGATGCTGACTCTTCACCAGTTACTTCATATGCTAGGCTGGACATTCCAAAATTCAAGCTGCTGACTCTTCACCAGTTACTTCATATGCTAGGCAAGGATGCCTGGTTGGCAACTCTAATTTTAAAAGAAGCTTACCTGCATATCCCAATCCGGGAATCTTGCAGAAGATACCTACGCTTCAAAGCAGGCTACTTGCATTATCAGCTGTCTGCACTGCCCTTTGGCTTGTCTATTGCGTCCAGGGTATTCACAAAGTGCCTGGCTCCAGTAATTGCTTTTTGCAGGCAAAGAAATATTCAAATATATCCATACCTGGACAATTGTCTAATTCAGTCAGAAAACCAGGCCATACTTATAAAACGTCTGACGTTTGTAAAAAGGGTTATAACTTGTCTAGGGTACACCATAAACGAAAAGAAATCCCATCTGGTATCCTCTCAACAGATTACATTCCTGGGCGCAAGCTTGAATACAACTGCCCAGATGGCTTCCCTCATGCCAGAAAAGCAAATTCATTTGGTGACTTACTTCAAACAGGTGGCCACAAAAACCCTGCTATCTGCAAGACAAATACTGCAAGCCTTGGGATTCATGGCTTCCTGCATTCTTCTAATGCCATATGCAAGATTGCATATGAGGAAACTTTAGTGGTACTTAAGTTTATGGAGTCAACATTGTCACAGCCTGGAAACAGTGATTCCTATCATACCTTGCCTACACCTAGAGTTCCTGTGGTGGGCTGAAGCCTGCCACCAAAACAAGGGACTGCCATTCACACTACCCCCTGCCGCCCAAACCCTAACTACAGACTCATCAGACTATGCATGGGGGGCTCATCTGGCAGGGAAGTGCATTCAGGGCAAATGGAGCCCAAATCAAATGCACCTACATATCGATCAAAAAGAAATGTTAGCTGTACGGAATGCTCTGACAGCCTTCAAGGACTACATTAATCCAAGACAACTAATGGTAAAGACGGACAACACCACGGTTATGTGGTACACATTTCAACCCCCTCTCCAGAATAGACATGGCATTGTGGAACACTGCCTTGAGCTACCAAGTGCAACTACAAATTCAATTCCGCCCAGGAGAACTGAATATTCAGGCAGACGAGCTAAGCAGAAATCTCATGGACCCACATGAATGGAAACTGGAACCACGGATTTTCAACATGTTGACAAGCAAATTGGGGGCCCAGACATGGATCGATTTGCCTTCCCCCCCAGAACTACCAGTTGGACAAATTTTGCACAAGGACTCCTCACAAAAAAGCCTGGAAAATGGATGCTCTGTCCTTCAGCTAGAAAAACCTATCAGTCTACGCCTTTTCCCCTCTGCCTCTGCTCTCCAAAATTCTGCTAAAAGTCAAACAAGACAAACCAAAAATTATTTTGATTGCTCCAAACTGGCCATGCCAACACTGGTACCCACTCCTGCGCAGTGTCGCACATTTCTCCATGGCACCTGCCTCTGACACCTTCCTTATTGTCTCAGCAGGAGAACCAAATTCTGCACCCTCAGCTCCCAACATTGAAACTTGCAGCTTGGCTAATCACTTAAATTCACCCTTAGCATCCCTCAGCAAACCTGTAATGGATGTCATCTTGGAGGTGAGAAGACCTAGTACTAGAAAGTCTTATGCTGATAAATGGAAAATATTCTGTGCCTGGAATCGATCTCAAGGGATGAGCACAGCAGTGCCCAATTTACCTCAGATTTTGCAATACTTAACTGAGATGCTTCACAACGGCCTGTCTTTTTCCTCCATTAAATTCCACTCCTCAGCCTTTTCAGCTCATTACAGCACAGAACCCTCCCCTCTTCTCTCATCCTCTGTTCAAGCAGTACCTCAGAGGGGCCAAAAACTTTGAGAAAACCCAGGAGAGCTCCAACCCCTGCCTGGGACCTTAACTTTGTATTGGAGAAACTCACTGTACGTCCGTTTGAGCCAGCTGCTACTGCAGACTTAAAATTTCTTTCTTGGAAAACAGCCTTCCTTTTAGCAATCACTTCAGCTAGACTGATATCTGAATTACAGGACCTTATGGCAGTGGAGCCTTTCATCATCTTTCATGCGGACAGGGTGTCACTCGGGACCAATCCATCCTTCATGCCCAAGGTGGTATCCAGTGTGGCTCTTAGTCCATTCATTTGCTAACTTCCCTTCCCCAATCCACAACAAGGGGGAGCAGATTCTGCATTCATTGGATGTGCGCAGACAACATAGATTCTACCTGGACAGGACTAAATCTAGAAGAAAATCTGAACTGCTGGTAGCATTTGCTGCAGTGGCAGAGGGGAAGGCTATTTCAAAACAAACCATTTCTAAATGGATAAGCCATTGCATTACTTTCTGCTATAAGCACCATGGAAAACCTATCCCCCAGGGGATCAGATCTCATTCCACCAGGGCTGCATCTACTTCTGCAGCCTTTCTCAGAGGTGTTCCTACCAGGGATATTCTAGAAGCTGCTACCTGGAGTTCAGTTCATTCTTTCACCAAGCATTATCACTTATCAATTTTCTCTAAGTCTAGAGCTGACTTTGCCACTGCTGTTTTGCAAGGCCTTATAGCTGGTCCTAATGCTGTATAAATCCATCCTCCCAACCATAGCTTTGGGAATCTATCCAAATGTAATGACTGCAACAGTGAAACACGAACATAGTACAGTTGTGTACACTTACCATGTATGTAGATGTTCAAGTGTATTCACTGTTGCGGTCCTGGTTACCCTCCCTCCAGCCCCCTGTTTTTCTCTTACTATGCTTGAAAGCCTTTTTGGTGTATTTACTTTTGGTTGGAGGTATATTTTTGTGTTTTATTTTGCTCCCCATTTGGGGGGGCACCTGACATCTGGGGCAAGAAAAACTGATGTAATGGTGTGTGCTGCATGTTTTATACCCCCTGACGACGCAACGTCATGGAAGAAGGGACAGCAACCGACGCAGGACCCAAGACTTTAATCAGGCCGACTGAGGGCAACCTGCCAGCAGATTACCCAAATGTAATGACTGCAACAGTGAATACACTCGAACATCTACATTTATAGTAAGTGTACACAACTGTTCTATCTCTGCCCATGCTCCCTAATCAGTTTATAGACTTTGTGAGTCAATGATGATCATCGTGTTTCACTGTTGCAGTCATCACTGTATGGTTCTTCCTACCGGCAGGCAGTCCTCTGTCGGCCAGAATCCCAAAGTCTGGTTCCGGTGTCGGCTGTTCAGTCATGCACCCTGACGTCAGAGTACTAGGAGTACAAAGCTGCCAGCCGACGCCATGTTCCTCAGTCTTTCTTGCTGTGCGGTGAAAGCAGTTGGCAAGTGCCGGTTGGCTGACTCCTGATATTTTTTTCGTGCTTCAGTCTAAAGACTGACGTCATCTTCTCAAAGCTAAGTACCCCGTTGAGGAAACTTTTTTCTTGCTCCAGTCCGATGTCAGAAAAAGTTAATAATTGCATTTCTTGTGGGAAGCAAATACCTCATAAGGATTTCCATTCTTACTGTATTCCTTGTTTAGGTCCTGACCACGATGTAGCTAGTTGTCGGTTTTGTGCTAGATTTAACCAACGTACGATTAAGCGAAGGTATGATTTTGCTTTTCACTACTTTGGTAGGCGATTTAATTATAAAATGTCGTCTGACATGCTTCCGACTACTGGAGTTCACAAACGACGCAAGGATAAGGACAGGCCTCCGAGGTCCAAATCAGATGACATTTTACAAGCAGAGCCAGCTACAGGTTCGGCCGTCATCAGTGAGGTGCTTTCGCAGCCCCTGTCGGCCATTTCAGAACCGATTGCCGAAACGGACTCCCACGAGGAGCCAACTAGGCCTTTGAGCACTCCAGCTGCAGGACCTTCGGACAATGCTCCCTCTGATGGGTCCGGAGCCGCTGTGCAGGTATCGGCTTCCGAGGGGGTTTTCAGGCCTACACAGCTTCTGATAAAGGCAAAGATTCCTTCTAAATCTAAGACACCAGCCCAGGTCTCTTCTGATCCGGGACCCAAATGTCAGAAACAGCTACTTAAAATAGCGGAGGACTTACTAACCATGATTAGGGGTTCACATCCCCCTCCAGATAAAAGGCCAAGGCAAGAATTGGATTATGAATCTTCTGATCAAGCATCTATTTCTTCAGTGTCTTCCTCTGAACAGGAATATACTTTCCCTCCTTATGAGGATTCTGATGCTGAGGAATCCATTCCATCAGCTTCTCCCCCTGAGGATTTTTCTTTTGGGGAAACTTTACATGACATGAGGGAACATTTTCACTGGGAAGGACAGGATTACTCAGAATCTAAGAGAAGGCTTAGGGATTTCCTTCTTCCCCAACATAGACCCCTGGCTATCCCTCCTATTTTGGATATTGTGGATGATGCCTTTTCTGAGGCTAATTTAACTCCTGACTCCTTTCCTCCAGCCCCTGCTAAGCCCAACAGATATTACAGGTTCCCTGACTCCCACCAGTTCCTTTACAAAAATCCTACTGCTGATTCAGAAACCATTTCTCAGGGTCCTAAGGGGGAGGTTAAGGCCGCTTCTGCTAAAAACCCTATTCCGACAGATAAGGATTCCAGAGCATTGGAGAGATGGGGCAAACAAAGTGTACACTTCTGCTGCTTTATCTGTTAGGGCTTTAAATTGTCAATTTCATATGCTAAAATATCAGCAATTTCTACTGTCTATTATGAAACAAAAGCTGGGTACCATTACTGCATGTGCAGATAATTAGGAATTACACAATTTGATGCATGCCACTGAACAAGTGGGCAAGCATGGTTGACACTGTGGTTTTGATGCCTTGGAGGCTTCTTGCAGAGCGGCTCCCTCTGGCACAGTCATTAGAAGGCATGCTTGGTTAAAGGAACAAAACTTACCTGATCAAGTGAAAGCAAAGTTACTGGATGCTCCTGTTCAGCATAATGTTTTGTTTGGGTCTAAGGATGAAGAGGTGATAAAGAAAATGGAGGATAAGGCAAAATCCATGCAAACTGTTAAGGATTTCTTACAAGTTCAGCCCCCAAGATTCAGCAGAAATTGGCCAACAAAAAATTGGTCCTTTCCCAGCTTGGACAGGCCTCAGAGGGGTAGATATAGGCGCTCAAGAGGGAGGGCCCAAGCACAGACCTCTTACAGACCTAGACAGTGGAGTGCTTCCACCCCCAGGGGTGGAGAGGACAGACCTCAGTCTTGTAGAAAACAGGCTCAATGACTCTCCTTGCACGGCTCCAGGAGCTTCTCTCCTGGAAGCCCCTCTAGGAGGAAAACTCTCTCTTTTTCAACAAAATTGGACTTGCATAACCATAACCCAAGACAAGTGGGTTCTGGATGTAGTTTCAAGAGGTTACAAATTCCACTTTCATACCTTGCCAAGACCAAACTGATGGCCAGACCTACCAAACCACCAATGGTCAGGGGCATTAATCCAGGTGGGATCCCTCAGGGCTATGAGGGCCATAGAACTGGTTCCACAATCAGAGACGGGCCAAGTTTTTTACTCAAGACTCTTTCTAGTTCCCAGAAAGCAAAATTCATGGCGACCCATCCTGGATCTGTCAGTCTTAAACACTTTCCTGGACATACCAAAGTTCAAGATGCTTACTCTGCAGCAGCTCCTGCCAGTGTTGAGCAAAAATGCATGGATGGTAACATTGGATTTAAAGGAGGCTTACCTACACATCCCAATCAGACAGGAGTGCAGAAAATACCTCAGGTTCAAGGCCGGATCGAAACATTACCAATTCTCTGTGCTGCCCTTTGGCTTGTCTACTACGCCCAGGGTTTTCACCAAGTGCCTGCCACCAGTAGTAGCTTATTGCAGACTCAAGGGAATTCAAATTTACCCTTACCTGGACGACTGCCTTATCCAAGCAGACAGCAAGGATGTGAACAACGAAAAAAGATGTACAAATAACAAAACCGGAAAAGGACCCGCCAAGCCCTGTAGTTAGAGCACGAACCACTGACACTGTTGTGCTGCAAATCAAAGTCCTGTGTGCATCCAAATGAAAAGTCTCATTAAAAGCAGGTTTGCAACTGATGTAGATATTCCTCACTGAGCCAAATGATGAAAACCAGTTTATTTCAAAAAACAGACAAAACAGAAACAAATTCAATCACGAGCGCTTTCGCCCGGTCTTACCGGGCTTTCTCAAGTGTGAATGAATAAATAAAAAGGACCAGCCTTTATAGCGCAAGTGCGTTATCTCAATTGAATAATTCATTAATGTATCCCCATAATTATAATGGGTTGAATGTAATTAATCCAGTATGTGTTAAAACATTCAAAATGAAAATATGTTTAACTACACTAAGTCCATTATGAGAAAATACATTCTTAAAAGCTTATTTGACTACTACCAATACTCTTTAAAAATAAGTCAGCCATTGTTTTTAAAAAATGTCAGATACAACAATTTGAACTTATTTAAGAATAAAATAGTTCAACTAATACTTGCCAAGTGGCCTCATTTATAATAAACTGAATGTATGCATAACCAAAGATGTTAAAAAAGGATGTTTAAAAACTGTTTGTCTACCATCAACAAACATGTTTGATATTCCAACTCAAACAGAACCTCTTTAAGCAACACAGTAAAATACTTAAAATCCTAAGACTGACTGAGTACCTTTGATGAACTTATATTACTCTGCCCTTACTCAGACCTAAATGAATAGTTCTTGGTGCCTTTTTGTAAATACTTAGTCGCACCTAAAAATAATACAGAAAACTAAATAAAAAAAAAGAGCAGAATGTACAATATAAAAATTAAACCTTAGTACGCTACTAGAGCGTCAAAGCATGTTCCTTTTATTTTTTAATACTGGTGCTAAACTGGTGCCTTCATTTAAACCAGGATGTCTTGTCGCATTTAACTGTAACTGCCAAGTGAGCTCTCTAATAGCCAGCAAGGTTTCCCAATCCCCCCCTCTCTGATCCTGCTGTATTTTGTCAATAATGAAAAACTTTATGGCCATTTGTGGACAAGTCAACGAATGCCTGTAAAAGGCATTTGTGTCTTTACCTTTACTGATGTCATATTGGTGCTCATATATTCTACGTTTAAGAGCCCTGTCAGTTTTGCCGACATAAAAAGCCGGACAAACTTGACAAAGGCCAATGTAAACTACTCCTGTGGTGTTGCATGAAAAATGACCTTTGGCATGTAAAGTTATGTTTCTTGCCCTGATACGTACTTGAGCCCCCTGGAGAATGTACTGGCATTGATTACATTTTCCACATTTAAATGTTCCATTATGTCCAGTTATACTACCATTCAAGGAGTTTAACTCCGCAGTTAAATTCCTTTCAAATAACCCTTTAAGATTAATGTTAGTTTTTTTAACAAAACCTATTTTTGTGGGAACAAGCCCTGAAATCTCCTCCTGCATGGTTACCATTGGCCACAAATTCCTTATAGTTCTCTCTATAATAGACGAATCCTCAGTGAATGTGTAGAAAAAATTCTTTCTAAAATTTGTGTCCAATGCCACTTCCCTTTTGCGAATTTCAACCTGTGTACCTAATAGTGGGGAGTATTCTTGATCCCTTTTTAATATTATTTCTTCCTTAATAGATTGAAATAATTCCTCAGGGTAACCTCTGTCTAAAAATAACTTTTTTAAAAAATCAATTTCTTGTGAAAATGCTGAATTAGTGCTGCATATTCTTGATGCCCTGATGAGCTGTCCCTTAATAATGCCCTTTTTTTTTTTGTTGTAAAGGGTGCCCACTCTCAAAATGCAAAAAGCTGTTTGAATAGGTAGGTTTATGAAAAATACAAGATATTAATCCCATTCCTGCAGGATTCTTGTATAATTTGACATCTAGATAATGCAGCTCTTTGTTGCTTACCTCAAATGTAAACGAAAGAAAATCAGTGGAATTGTTTAAATGTTGCATAAATTCCTTCAACTGAATTTCCGAACCTTCCCAGAAAATGCAAATATCATCCAGAAACCTCCTGTAGTGCTTGATGTGTTTTTTCCAGCTTGTTGAGTGTATGTAGTCCAACTCCCATTTATGTAATACTATATTTGCGTAAGCCGTGGCGCATGGTGCTCCCATTGCCACTCCACTCTTCTGTTTAAAAAATTCCCCATTGCAGAACAAAAAATTATTTAATACAATGCCCATGAATTCAATAATTAAATTAAGTTGCTACTTAATGTAGTTTCAGTGGCAATCATGTGTTAAAACCATTCCATACCTTGATTGTGGGGAATACTGGGGAAAAGTTCAACTATATCCACCGTTACCATCAAAAAATTGGAGTTGTCTAAATCGGTGGGTAAATTGCTTAAAAATTCCCATGAATCCCTGCAAACATATGGTAGAGAAGTTGTGTATTCTTTTAAATGCTGGTCTATGAATATGCTTAATGGTTCTGTTATGCCACCAGCTCCTGCAACTATGGGCCGGAATTTCAATGGGTCTAAGCCTTTGTGCACCTTGGGTATTCCAAATAAGGTGGGGGTTCTGGGCTTGGGCACTAATAAATAGTTGTATAATTTTTCATCTATGCAACCCTGCATCAAATGGTCATATAAACCATATTTTATTCTGTCAACCGAAATATTTAATTCATTTTGAGATACTGGTTCATAGATGTCATCATTTTGCACCAAGTTTTGCAAATAGTTCTCATAATCATGCTGAAACATTAATACAATTCCCCCTCCCTTGTCCGGCTTCATTACTCTTATGTGCTTTTTCCTTATGTCCTGCATAATGTCCTCAAAAGTGCGTGGAAAGTTGTTAGAGGTATGACAATTGTTACCCCTAAAACTTTCTCTCCAAATCTTTTCCACCATTTCTTCAAATATTTTCAAAGAAGGGTGTGTAGGTGGATTAAAAGTACTACTTCTCACTAATGGGGTGTCCATTTGCAACTGTTTTTTAAAAAATAAAGTTAAGTTGAGATTTCTGATAAAGCTTTTAATTTCTATCAATAGTCTGGGAAGGTAACTGTGCTTGCTTGGAACAAACTGCAAACCTTTTCTAAATAACTCAAAATGATTGTTGGAAATAGGTAAGTCAGTATAATTGTAAATGTAAAAATTATCCTTATTAAAAATTTTACAACCATGTATTTCCTCTTCTACTATTGAGGCGGGGGCAATCAAAATATCATTGTGCATACCGCCTATTTGCGCCCCCTCCCCCATGCACGTTGTTGATGGTAACCCGTTGTCCCCCCTGGTCTGCCCTGGGGGACCTGAAAACCCTGTTGCTGATTGAAACCATCCCTCCTTGCAAGCCGCTCACTCCTTCTAGGAGGATCCTGAATAATTGTTTCCTCATCCTGGTTGTAGTTGTTAAAAGTATTAAAATTGCTATTAAAATTGTTATTAAAATTGTTAGAATCATTACGTTCATAATGTTCTACTTCATTTCCTCTTCCTTTAAAAGGTGTTGGGTATGCTATCCCTTGCTTGTATTCATTGAGGTCCCTGTCTAACTTTTTTGCCTTTCTATCAAGTACCTTAAAGCAATGCATGTCAACTTCAGCAAAAGTATCATCATATTTCTTTTTGTACCCCACAAATTTTTCATTGTCAGTAATCAACTCATCAAGTTTTGTAAGCTCATTTAAAATACAGTTGGATTTACATTTATAGTAATTAATCATCAATTGTAACATCTCCAGGCCTGTTCTATTGAAAAGTTCCACAAGTCTCTCATACAAGTCAGAACCCCGGTGTGCATTGTTTGGGAATCGAAAACAACGCAAACCTTTAGGAATTCTCTCAACCCTAATGCATTCTCTTAAATAGTTGATCTCCATTTGAGTGTTTCTATACGCGTATAGTTTTGTTTTAAACACTTCAAATTTACTGTCTAAGTGCTCAAAGTTGGCGTCCACAGTACCTGCTTTCAGTTGTGGTTCTTGCTCTGCCCATGCTTTAAAATTGAATCCACAGTCATTTTTATTCGGATGCTGCTCGTTTAAGTCCACAGCACTGCCACCATGTAGCGACCCCGCTGACTTGCTTGTAGCTCCCTTATCCTTAGATGCAGATGCGCCCTTCGGCTCCTTCTGCCGTTCACGTCGGTTGGAAGCTTCCACGATTTGCTGCTGATTGCACGGAATGGAGCCATTTACTCCATTCATGGATGATAAAGATTGATTCAGTTACGTTAGTAATGCGAGTACCTTGTTGAACTTGGGCCTGGTTACAGGCGCATCATCCGGTTCCTCTTGTAACACAAGAGGCGTGCTCTCAAACCCAGGATCCGATTGGTCCTCCGCCATCCTTCAAAACCAGTGAACAACGAAAAAAGATGTACAAATAACAAAACCGGAAAAGGACCCGCCAAGCCCTGTAGTTAGAGCACGAACCACTGACACTGTTGTGCTGCAAATCAAAGTCCTGTGTGCATCCAAATGAAAAGTCTCATTAAAAGCAGGTTTGCAACTGATGTAGATATTCCTCACTGAGCCAAATGATGAAAACCAGTTTATTTCAAAAAACAGACAAAACAGAAACAAATTCAATCACGAGCGCTTTCGCCCGGTCTTACCGGGCTTTCTCAAGTGTGAATGAATAAATAAAAAGGACCAGCCTTTATAGTGCAAGTGCGTTATCTCAATTGAATAATTCATTAATGTATCCCCATAATTATAATGGGTTGAATGTAATTAATCCAGTATGTGTTAAAACATTCAAAATGAAAATATGTTTAACTACACTAAGTCCATTATGAGAAAATACATTCTTAAAAGCTTATTTGACTACTACCAATACTCTTTAAAAATAAGTCAGCCATTGTTTTTAAAAAATGTCAGATACAACAATTTGAACTTATTTAAGAATAAAATAGTTCAACTAATACTTGCCAAGTGGCCTCATTTATAATAAACTGAATGTATGCATAACCAAAGATGTTAAAAAAGGATGTTTAAAAACTGTTTGTCTACCATCAACAAACATGTTTGATATTCCAACTCAAACAGAACCTCTTTAAGCAACACAGTAAAATACTTAAAATCCTAAGACTGACTGAGTACCTTTGATGAACTTATATTACTCTGCCCTTACTCAGACCTAAATGAATAGTTCTTGGTGCCTTTTTGTAAATACTTAGTCGCACCTAAAAATAATACAGAAAACTAAATAAAAAAAAAGGGCAGAATGTACAATATAAAAATTAAACCTTAGTACGCTACTAGAGCGTCAAAGCATGTTCCTTTTCTTTTTTAATACTGGTGCTAAACTGGTGCCTTCATTTAAACCAGGATGTCTTGTCGCATTTAACTGTAACTGCCAAGTGAGCTCTCTAATAGCCAGCAAGGTTTCCCAATCCCCCCCTCTTTGATCCTGCTGTATTTGTCAATAATGAAAAACTTTATGGCCATTTGTGGACAAGTCAGCAAGGATGTCTTACTCCAGCATCTGGAATTTGTTCAAAATCTTCTCAAGTACCTGGGATTCACTGTGAACATAAAGTAAAATTTGACACCCACACAACAGATAACTTTTCTGGGTGCTCTCTTAAGCGCAGCAAACCAGATGGCATTCCTGACATCCGAAAAACTGCAGCTGGCTTCAACTTTCAAAACCTTGGTGTCAATAACTCAGCTTACTGCAAGGAAATTCCTGCAGGCTTTGGGTTGTATGGCCTTCCTGCATCCTTCTCATACCAAATGCAAGACTACATATGAGAAAATTACAATGGTACCTAAAAAGTGTATGGTCCCAGCATTGCCACAGCCTAGACACACAGATTGCTGTCTTGCCTTGTCTACAAAAGGAATGCCATTGGTGGACCATGGCATGTCTTCACAACAGAGGGAAAGCCTTCAGTCTGCCTCCAGCCAGCCAAGTGTTAACCACGGACGCTTCGGATTACGCATGGGGAGCCCACTTGCAGGGAAAAGGTCTGCAAGGTTTTTGGACAGAGGATCAGAAGCACCTGCATATCAATTTGAGATGTTAGCTGTACAGAATGCCCTCTTGGCTTTCAGGGATCTTATACAACAAGGACAGCTACTGATACGGACAGACAACACCACAGTTATGTGGTACATAAACAAGCAAGGGGGTTCACACTCCTACCCCCTTTGCAGACTAGCCATAACTCTTTGGAACACAGCTCTAGCTTGCAAAGTGGATCTACAAGCTCCGTTTCTGCCAGGAAAACAAAATATTCTGGCAGACAGCCTGAGCAGGAACCAGTCAGTCCCACACAAGTGGATGCTACACACCCAGATATTCAAGATGATTACAGAAGCCTGGGGCTGTCCGGACATAGATCTATTTGCATCCCCCCTCAACCACCAGTTACAGATTTTTTGCACAATGACATTTCACAAACTAGCGTGGAAAGTGGATGAACTGTCATTCAGTTGGAGAAACCTCTCGGGGTATGCCTTTCCGCCACTACCTCTTCTTCCACGGGTGTTATTAAAGGTCAAGTAGGACAAGCCCAAGATGATTATTTTACTGGCCCCACATTGGCCTCGTCAATTTTGGTACTCAACACTGATGAATCTATCCCAGAAGCCACCTTGGATTTTACCTCTGATTCCAAATCTTTTGTCCCAACACCAGGGCCAGGTTCTGCACTCTCATGTCAAAACTCTCGGCCTGGCAGCCTGGCAAATTCAGGGTCTATGATTAATCTTTTTCTTCCCAAACAGGTCATGGATGTCATCTTAGAAGCCAGACAGCCTAGCACTAGAAAATCTTATGCAGGTAAATGGAAGAGATTTTGCACCTGGATGCATGCTCAGGATTCGGATCCCCTCATTCCTAACATTCCACTGATTTTACTTTACCTGACAGATATGTCAGGTGAAGTAAGGTTTAACCTTCTCCTCCATAAAAATACATGCCTCTGCTATCTCTGCACATTACAGTACAGATCCTCCAATCTTTTCCCATCCACTTCTGAAACAATATCTCAGAGGAGCAAAGAATTTAAGGCCACCTAGGACACTGCCCATACCTGCCTGGGACCTCAACTATGTTCTGGAAAAACTCACTCTGCCTCCTTTTGAGCCTGCTGCCACATCTGATCTTAAGTATTTATCATGGAAGACAGCTATCCTGCTGGCTTTGACTTCAGCCAGGAGAGTCTCGGAGTTACAAGCACTCATGGCTGTGGAACCTTACATTATTTTTCACCAAGATAGGGTGTCTTTAAGGACTAATCCTACTTTCATGCCTAAAGTGGTTTCCAAAGTGGCTTTGAATCAAACTATTCACCTGCCATCTTTTTTCACTAATCCACAAAATAAGGGGGAAAGGATCTTGCATTCTTTGGATGTACACAGACAACTTCGTTTTTACCTGGACAGAGCCAAGGATATCAGGAAAACAGAGCAACTGTTTGTTTCTTATGCAACAAATTCCCAAGGCAAAGCTATTTCAAAACAAACCATTTCTAAATGGATTGCTCATGGAATCAGATTTTGTTACTCTCATCATGGAAAGCAAATCCCAGGAAAAATTAGGACTCACTCTACCAGAGCTGCTGCTACTTCAGCTGCCTTTCTCAGGGGAGTACCTACCAAAGATATTTTGGAAGCTGCAACTTGGAGTTCAGTGCATACTTTCTCTAAGCACTACAGTCTCCCTCTTTACTCTTAAGTCTAGGGCAGGCTTTGCTTCTGCAGTCTTGCAGGGCCTTCTAGCCGCCCCTTCTACTCTATAACCACCACCCTTTATCTCAGCTTTGGGATTCAACCCTACAGTGATGACTGCAACAGTGAAACACGATGAACATAGTACAGTTGTGTACACTTACCATGAATGTAGATGTTAGTGTCTTCACTGTTGCAGTCTGGGTTACCCTCCCTCCTGACCCCTCATATATTTTCATTAGTGTGGTTTCCTACTTCACCCTTCTTCTGAGGTGTATTTGCTTCAGGGTATGGGGTTTGTTGTATGTTACTTTTATTGTTTTACTATTAGCCTTCATTTTTGGGCACCTGACATCTGGGGCAAGAAAAACTGGAGAACATGGCGTCGGCTGGCAGCTTTGTACTCCTAGCGCTCTGACGTCAGGGAGCATGACTGAACAGCCGACACCAGACCCAGACTTTGGGATTCTGGCCAACCGAGGACTGCTTGCCGGCAGGAAGAACCCCTACAGTGATAACTGCAGCAGTGAAGACACTCAAACATCTACATTTTATGGTAAGTGTACACAACTGTACTTTCTCTTCAGACCATGTCTATATGGCTTTCTACACCAGTTTGCCAAGAGGTGTAAGCTGTGCAAATGTCTTGCTACCTTTTTTTTTTTTTTTGGGGGGGGGTGGGGGGGGGGCTTGTGTGTGGTTTAATCGTCTCTGCTTTACAGCATCCTAACGGCCATATTTAACCATATTTTTTTTTCATTATGGCCTGGGTTTGATTACATTACTGGTGTTAATTCTTTGTAATTGTCAGTATGCATTGCACATGTGCACCATACTGTCACCGGCAGCTTCTTCCATAGGCCTCAATTGAAAAGTGTATGTATGGAAACAATTCTGTCAATAATTGAAAATATGCTTGTGTAATATATCTCACAGACAAACACAGCATCACAGTTGTAGGTGAGAGACCACGACAGAGTATAAATGGACATGTCTGGCCCCGTCGACATTACTTATGGCATTAATATACCTTCCGATACCTTGTTGTGGAACACCTACCATCTAATCTTAATGCAGTATCACTCATTTTAACTGCAGTATTGCAGTGAAGGCCAAACAGACATTTCACTGCAGCCAACCATGCAATGTCTTTTGGGACATTGTGACACTGATACATTCTCTCATGTGTCAGGCTTTGACTCGCGTTGTTTTCCTAGGAGGAAATGCTACGTGAAATACAGCCACTTGTCTATAACAAGGAATATAAATATACCTTTTTATTAGTAAATGCTCAACCCCTTCCACAGCTATTACTTACTATGCCTACTGATGTCCTTCAAGAATGCAACTGCAGTCCTGACATATGGGTTGTCCTGCCTCAGGCACCCCTTCGGTCGGCCAGATTCCAAAGTCTGGGTCCGGTGTCGGCCGATGTCGCCTCCTCCCCGACGTCAGAGCGGCTGGGATATAAAGGCATCAGCCGACGCCATCTTCTTCAGTCTTTCTTGCCGCGCGGTGCCCGAAGCAGAAGCAGTTCGCAAGTGCCGGTCGGTCAGCTCCTGTGTTTTCAGTTACCGAAGTCATCTAAAAGCTAAGTACCCGTGGGAACATTTTTCTTGCCTCAGCCGATGTCAGAACAAATTGAAAAAGTTAATAATTGTTTGTCTTGTGGTAAACAAATACCTCATAAGGACTTCCATTCTTACTGCCTCCCTTGCCTGGGCCCAGACCACGACGTCTCGGCCTGTGCTGCCTGTGCTTGCTTTAATAAGCGCGCACTCAGGCGCTGGGCAGAATTTGCCGAAGATTTTTTTGGCGAATCCTATGCTTACATCATGCCGTCGGAACAACCGACAGCACAAACTACCAAAAAATGAAAGGACCGGGACCGACATCCTCGGCCCGCGTCTTCCACCGATACCACGCCTAAGCCCTCCGCGAGTGCTTTGGTCCCTTCGGAAGCGGTAATTCAACCGCTCCAGGCCGACGACACCGTGTTAACATGTTCTTTGGTCTCTGAGACTACACCAGTGCCGGTTGTTGATTTTCCTCCAGAAACCGAAGCTCTGGATCTACCCGACACCATTCCTGTGGACAAAGTTACCCCTGCACGTGGGGCAGCTAGGCTTCCAATATCCATGTCCATCAAGGCCTTTGCACGTGCTAAGGCCGCCAGCCAAGCCAAGGCCCATCCTAAACCTACTTCTCAGGTCCCTTCTTCTGATAGACAGATCATGTCTCTTGCTGCAGATCTTGTCTCTCTTATCAGGGGTTCTCAGCCTCACCCAGACAGAGGTTCTCAGCCGCCTGCAGAAAAAAGGCCTAGAACTGAGCAGGCAGACAACCTCTCTTCAGATGAAGCCTCTGGGGATTCGGAACATTCAGATACCCAAGAAGAATCCTTCCAGGCCTATGAGGACTCTGATGCTGAGGAATCAATTCCCTCTGCCTCTCCTCCAGAGGATTTTTCTTTCGGTGAAGTCCTCCACTCCATGAGGGAACATTTTAAGTGGCAGGGTCAGGAATTTTCTGATTCTAGGAAAAGGCTACGTACCTTCCTTAAGTTACCCCAGCACCGACCTTTAGCTATCCCTCCAGTTTTGGATGTCCTGGATGAGACTCCAGTGCTTCCCCTGATTCTCTCCCTCCTGCTCCTGTCAAGCCAGACAGATATTACAGGGTCCCTGACACTCACAAGCATCTCTTTAAGGCCCACTCTGTATATCTAGAAACTATTTCACAGGGCCCCAAAGGATTGGCTACCTCCTCAGCCAAAAACCCACTGCCAGCAGACAGGGAAGCCAGGTCCCTGGAGAGATGGGGTAAAAAAGTTTATACCTCTTCCACCCTTGCCATGAGGTCACTTAACTGCCTTTTTCATATGTTTCAGTACCAGGATTACTTACTGGATGATTTGCAGAAAATGCTAGCCTCTCCTGAGCCTATAGATAGAAAGGCATTGCAGGATTTGGTTCATAATACTCAGCAGGTTAGCAATCATTTTCTTCAGTGTGGTTATGATGCATTGGAGGCTTCATGTAGGGCAGCTATGACAGGGGCTGTTATCCGTAGACATGCCTGGTTGAAAGAACAGCCACTGCCGGATCATGTTAAAGTAAAGCTCCTGGACGCACCTCTGGATAAACAGAAGGTTTTTGGTGCTAATGCTCAGGATGTGTTGAAGTCTATTGAGGAGAGAGGCAAAATCAGTACAAACAGTAAAGGATTTCCTCCAGGTTCAGCCACCCAGATTCAGCAGGAATTGGCCTTCAAAGAATTGGTCCTTTCCAGACTCTGACAAGTTTCAAAGGGGAAAGAACAGGCGTGCACGAGGTAGAGGGCAATACCGAGGCTCCTACAGGGGCCGCCAATGGCAACCACAAAATCAGAGAAGTGGCACAGGTAGTTCACCTGCACCACAGGGACAGTCACAATGACTTACCTTTCACCCCGCCTACCAAGGCTCAAAGAGAAGCACCTCTAGGCGGAAAATTATCCTTATTCTCAAAAAACTGGCACATTATAACAAAGGACAAATGGATTCTGGACATAATAGACAGAGGTTACAGGTTCCACTTCCATACCTTACCAACGGGACAAGGCATGCCAAACCTGCCACAAAATCAAAGGGCAGAGGCACTCATAGAAGTTTCAAAGCTGTTACAAATAAAAGCAATAGAGAAAGTTCCTCCTCAGGAACAAGGCCAGGGATTTTATTCAAGACTGTTCCTTGTTCCAAGAAAAGAAAAACAATGGAGGCCTATATTGGACTTGTCCGTTCTAAATACTTTTCTCATGGTGCCAAAATTCAAGATGCTGACGTTACAGCAACTTCTTCCCATGCTGGGCAAGGGGTCTTGGCTGGTTACTCTGGACCTCAAGGAGGCATACCTGCATGTCCCTATCGGACACAGTTGCAGAAGATACCTCAGATTTCTTGCAGGGACAGAGCACTATCAATTCTCAGCATTGCCGTTTGGCTTATCTACTGCGCCCAGAGTATTCACGAAATGCCTGGCATCAGTAGTGGCACATTGCAGACTCCAGGGGATTCAAATATACCCTTACCTGGACGATTGCCTCATACAAGCAGACAGCAAACAAACCTTGATAAAACACTTGGATTATGTCATTCAATTGCTGCAGGCTTTGGGATACACAGTCAGCATTCAAAAATCAAGACTACTGCCATCCCAAGAGATTATTTTTCTAGGAGCAAAGCTGGACACACAGCTACAAATGGCTTTCCTCACAGAGGAGAAACAAGAACATTTAACAGATTACTTCAAAAGCCTAGCAAAACTAACCCACCTGACCGCAAGGAAGACCCTGCAGGCCCTGGGGTTCATGGCATCTTGCATTCTTCTAATCCCTCTGGCAAGATTACATGAGAAAGCTGCAATGGTACCTAAAAAGCTTGTGGTCTCAACACAGCCACAACCTAGAAGACATAATACCACTCATACCATGCCTGCAAAGGGAATTTTTGTGGTGGGCTCAAGCAAGTCATTTAAACGAAGGCATGCCTTTTAACAAAGCTCCAACAAGTCAAACTATTACAACAGACGCCTCAGACCATGGATGGGGGGTGCACATGGACGGCAGATGCATTCAAGGGCAATGGATTCCCATGGAAATGCATCAGCACATAAATCAGAGATGTTGGCAGTGATACATGCAATAGAAGCCTTTGGAAAATCTCTTCAGCAAGGTCATCTGCTAATAAGGACAGACAACACCACTGTCATGTGGTACATAAACAAACAAGGGGGCACTCATTCCTACCCCCTCTGCTGACTAACAATGACTCTTTGGGAAAAGTCCCTGAAACTGAACATCCACTTGCAATCCCAGTTTGTTCCGGGCAAGGACAATGTTCTGGCAGACAGGTTGAGCAGAAATTTCTTGGATCCACACGAATGGATGCTACACCCATGCATTTTCTCACAAATAACAACTGCATGGGGAAGACCAGACATAGACCTCTTTGCATCTCATCTCAATCATCACCTGGAAAGGTTCTGCACAAGGATACACCATCCTCTAGCCTGGAGAGCGGATGCTCTTTCTTTCAGCTGGAATGCCCTAACAATTTATGCATTCCCTCCTCTACCTTTACTCACCAAGGTGTTACTGAACATCAAGGCAGAACAACCAAGAGGAATCTTGATAGCTTCAGACTGGCCAAGGCAACACTGGTATCAACTGCTACTGAGCATAACTCACACCAAACCGTGGCCCTTGCCTCAATGGCCTCTGCTCCTGACTCAACACAATTACAGGACTGTTCATCAGAACCTGCAAACCTTGAAGCTGACAGCTTGGAGGGTTCCATGACTGTGACCCATGACTCCCTCTCCAAAAAAGTTCAGGAAATTTTGCTGGAGGCACGCAGACCTTCCACCAGAAAAACCTATTCGGCCAAATGGAAGAGATTCATCATCTGGAATGTCAACAAGGGCCAGGATGCATCACTGATGAACATACCTCAGATATTAGAATACTTGGCAGAAATGTTTCACAGTGGCCTCTCATACTCTTCCATCAAAATCCACGCTTCAGCTATCTCAGCACAATACAACTGTGATCCACCTGTGTTTTCACATCCCTTGCTAAGACAGTTTCTAAGAGGGATAAAGAATATCAAACCTCCAAGGAAACCACCAATTCCTGCATGGGACCTCAATTACGTCTTGGAAAAATTAACTCTTCTTCCTTTTGAACCAGCAGCATCTTCAGAGATGCAATTTCTCTCTTGGAAAACGGTTTTCCTGTTGGCAGTCACCTCAGCAAGAAGAGTCTCGGAGATACAGGCCCTCATGGCAGTTCCTCCTTTTCTCATTTTTCATCAGGACAGAGATGTCCTTCAAGGATGCATCTGCAGTCCTAACATATGGGTTGTCCTGCCTCAGGCAACCCTTCGGTCGGCCGGATTCCAAAGTCTGGGTCTGGCCTCGGCTGATGTCGCACTTCACCCGGCATCACAGCTGCTAGGGTATAAAGGCATCAGCCGACGCCATTTTCCCCAGTCTTTCTTGCCGCGTGGTGCCCGAAGCAGAAGCTGTTCGCAAGTGCCGGTCGGTCAGATCCAGAGATTTCTACTACCGAAGACTTCTAAAAAAGCTAAGTACCCCGTTGGGGACTCTTTCTTGCCTCAGCCGATGTCAGACAAAGTAAATAATTGTTTAACTTGTGGGAAACAAATACCTCATAAGGATTTCCACTCTTACTGCCTTCCTTGCTTAGGCCCAGACCACGACGTATCAGCTTGTCTAGCCTGTGCTTCCTTCAATCGACGGACACTTGGACGTCGGTCGGAGTTTGCAGAGGAGTTTTTTGGTCCCGCTTTTGCATACAAAATGCCGTCGGAGACTCAGACTACACAATTAGCTAAAAAGCGCAAGGAAAAGGACCGACACTCGCGGCCCGTAGTTTCGGCTGAAACCACGGTTAGGCCAACCGCGAGTGTCTCGGTTTCGGCTGAAACAGTGTCCTCGGTTCTTCCTTCGGCCGAAAGCATACCTCCGATAGCCGAGGCCTCACAGAGCATGGCTGAATCTGCTACCGAATTTACTGCTACAGAAGCAGGCTCCCAGGATTTGTCAGACACTATTCCTTTAGACATATCTACCCCTGCACGTGGGGCTGCTTGACCCCCTGCTTCTATGTCTATCAAGGCTTTTTCCAGGGCTAAAGCAGCTAAATCTTCTAAGGCCTTACCTGCTAAAACTCCCTCACATAGGTCTACCTCTAGTTCACAAATACTCAGCCTGGCTGAGGATCTCATTTCTTTGATCAGGGGATCCCAACCTCACCCAGACAGGGCCTCTCAGCCCCGTCCTGATGAGGCCTAGGACTGAACCCCCGGAACCTGTCTCTACAGACTATTCCTCGGATGACTCGGACATTTCAGACCCTCAGGAAGGCCCATATTCTCCTTATGAGGATTCTGATGCAGAAGACTCAATTCCTTCTGCTTCTCCTCCTGAAGAATTTTCCTTTGGGGAAACCTTACATGCTATGAGGGAACACTTCCAATGGCAGGGCCAGGATTTTTCAGATTCAAGGAAAAGGCTAAGGACTTTTTTACACTTACCACAGCATAAGCCTTTAGCCATTCCTCCAGTACTAACAATTGTTGATGATGCATATAATGATGCTTGTACTGCCCCTGATTCTCTTCCTCCGGCCCCTGCCAAGCCTGACAGATATTACAGGGTCCCGGACATACACTACCATTACAGGGTCCCGGACATACACTACCATTTGTATAAGGCTCCTGTTGCAGACCCTGAAACCATTTCACAGGGCCCTAAAGGTGTGGCAGCTGCCTCTGCCAAAAACCCTCTTCCCTCTGAAAGGGAATCTAGAGCATTAGAGAGATGGGGTAAAAAGGTTTATACTTCTGCTACTCTTTCGGCCAGGGCCTTAAACTGTCAATTTCACATGATTCAGTACCAGGAATTTTTGTTAGACCAGCTAAATAAAAAAACTGTCCTCCTGAACCTATAGACCGCAAGTCCCTTCAGGATTTGGTACATAACTCTCAGCAGGTCAGTAACCATTTCTTAAAATGTGGCTATGATGCACTGGAGGCTTCCTTTAGATCAGCTATGACTGGAACAGTGATTCGAAGGCATGCCTGGTTAAAAGAACAATCCTTACCAGACCATGTTAAGTCAAAACTCCTAGATGCTCCCATGGAGAAACAAAGTTTGTTTGGCTCCCCTGCACAGGAGGTTCTAAAGAAGGTGGAAGAAAAAGCAAAATCTGTCCAAACAGTCAAGGATTTCTTACAGGTCCAACCTCCGAGGTTTAGCAGAAATTGGCCTTCGAAGAATTGGTCCTTTCCAGACAACTCCAGACAACAGAGAGGCAGAAATAGACGCCCAAGAGGCAGAGGTCAATCTAGGGGTGCCTACAGGGGACGTCAGTGGCAACCTACCAACCAGAGAAGTACTGCCACAGATTCAACTACAACCACTTCCACAGGGCAGACACAATGACTTGGTTCTGGTTCCGCCTACCAGGGAACAACTAGAAGCACCCTTGGGCGGAAAGCTAGCCTTATTTTCCGACAACTGGCATTACATTACAGGAGACAAATGGACTTTACAAACAATAGACAAGGGCTACAGGTTTCACTTCCATACTCTACCAAAAAAGAGAGGAATGCCAAACCTACCACCAAGCAAAAAAACAGACGCTCTAAGACAAATCAACAACTTACTAAGGATGAGAGCTATAGAAAAGGTACCACTTATGGAACAAGGCCAAGGATTTTACTCCAGGCTTTTCCTTGTACCAAGAAAAGAAAATCAATGGAGACCTATTCTAGACTTGTCCGCTCTGAACACATACCTCATTGTTCCAAAATTCAAAATGCTGACCCTCCAGCAGCTTCTTCCCATGCTGGGCAAGGAGTCTTGGCTGGTGACTCTAGATCTCAAGGAGGCATACCTGCACGTCCCTATACGACCAGATTGCAGAAGACACCTCAGATTTCTTGCAGGATCAGAGCATTATCAATTCTCAGCATTGCCCTTTGGCTTATCTACTGCGCCCAGAGTATTCACGAAATGCCTGGCATCAGTAATTGCTCATTGCAGACTTCAGGGAATTCAAATTTACCCATACCTGGACGACTGCCTAATACAAGCGGACAACAAGGCAAAATTAACAAAAGATTTGGAAAATGTCATACAACTGTTGCAAGCCTTGGGATACACAGTCAACATGCAAAAGTCAAGACTAGTACCATCCCAAAGGATAACATTCTTGGGTGCAGAACTGGATACATCAGCTCAGATGGCTTTTCTCACAGAAGAAAAACAAAAGCAACTACCAGTCTACTTCATGGCATTAACACAAACTCAGCTTACTGCAAGGAGAGTCCTGCAAGCCCTGGGTTACATGGCATCCTGGATAATATTGATTCCGCATGCCAGGCTGCATATGAGAAAGTTACAATGGTACCTAAGGAATGTATGGTCTCAACACAAGCACAGTCTAGAAGCCCAGATTCCAATAATTCCATGCCTGAAGCAAGAATTCATGTGGTGGGCTCAGGCCTGTCAGTTGAACAGAGGATTGCCTTTCCACAAACCTCATCCAAGCCAGACCATCACCACGGACGCCTTAGACCTAGGCTGGGGGGCACACATGGTGGACAAGTGTATACAAGGCCTATGGACCCAAGACCAGCTGAATCTACACATAAATCTAAAGGAGATGCTGGCAGTGAAACATGCGATCCAGGCATTCAGACCACTCCTTCAACAAGGTAATCTGCTGATAAGGACGGACAATACCACAGTCATGTGGTACATCAACAAACAGGGAGGTACACACTCATATCCTCTATGCCGGATGGCAATGGACCTGTGGAATGTGGCCCTGAATCTCAACATTCAACTTCAGGCCAGATTTGTACCAGGAAAAGAAAATTCTCTAGCAGACACCTTAAGCAGAACTACCACGGATGCTCACGAATGGATGCTGCATCCAGATATCTTCAAAACCATAACAAAGAAATGGGGACTACCAGAGATAGACCTGTTCGCCTCCCCACACAACCACCAATTGAAGAAAATCTGCACAAGAACATACCACCCACTTGCTTGGAGGGTGGACTCCCTTTCCTTCAGCTGGAAAAACCTGACAGCATATGCATTCCCACCTCTTCCTTTGATGTACAAAGTCCTACTGAAGATCAGAGAGGATCAGCCAAGGGTAATCCTGATAGCTCCAGACTGGCCGAGGCAACATTGGTACCCGCTACTGAGAAGCATGTCTCGGACACGCATGGCCTCTACCTCTATGTCCCTTACTTCTAACACAGAACAACTACAAGATCCTACATCCAAACTTGAAAACACTGCAGCTAGCTGCTTGGAATATTGCATAAAACAAAATAACCCAGATTTATCTCAGAGGGTTAAGGACATTATCCTGGAGGCACGCAGACCCTCCACAAGGAAAACTTATTCAGCCAAGTGGAAAAGATACCTCATTTGGAGTGCAGCAAAGGGAGAAAATGTCTCGTTGGCAAACATAGCACACATCCTGGAATACTTAGCAGAACTGTTCCACAATGGCCTGTCTTACTCCTCCATTAAGATTCATGCATCAGCAATTTCAGCAGAATAGAACATGGATCCACCTGTCTTCTCTCATCCTCTACTCAGGCAGTTCTTGAGAGGAATCAAAAATGTAAAACCTCCAAGGAAACCACCTTTACCTACATGGGATCTCAACTTTGTGCTGGAAAAGTTAACACTTCCCCCTTTTAAACCAGCAGCAACAGCAGAATTACAGTTCTTGTCTTGGAAAACTGCTTTCCTGCTAGCAATCACTTCAGCAAGAAGGGTATCTGAGTTACAGGCATTAATGGCAGTACAACCCTTCCTTATCTTCCATCAGGATAGAGTCTCTCTGAGAACTAACCCTACCTTTATGCCAAAAGTGGTCTCCAGAGTATCATTGAACCAAGCAATTCATTTACCTACATTCTTCCCCAACCACACAGAACAGGGGGGAAAGACTGCTAAATACCTTGGATGTGCACAGACAATTACGCTACTATCTGGACAGAACTAAGACCAGCAGAAAAACTAACCAGCTTCTGGTAGCATATGCAACAGGAATGCAAGGAAAAGCAATTTCAAAACAGACAATCTCAAAATGGATAGGAAATTGCATTCGATTTTGTTACTCTTTTCATGGAAAGGCAACTCCTGAAAATATCAGACCTCATTCCACAAGAGCTACAGCCACCACTACAGCTTTCCTACGAGGAGTGGCTACCAAAGACATTTTAGAAGCTGCTACTTTGAGCTCCGTGCATACATTTGCCAAGCATTATAATCTTCCCTTATACTCTAGATCCCGAGCAGGTTTTGCAACTGCTGTTTTGCAAGGAATCTTAACTACACCATCTTTATCTTAGTGCCTCCTCCCCCAGTTTGGCTATGGTATTCTACCCATATGTTAGGACTGCAGATTCATCCTTGAAGGACATAGTACAGTTTTGTACCTACCATAAATGTAGATGTCCGATAGGTATGCATCTGCAGTCAGGATTACCCACCCTCCTTCCCCTCTGTGGTATTCCTAGGGTGTATATATATATATATATATATATATATATATATATATATATTGTTTGCTCTCTACTGTTTGGAATTATTTGCATTTATCCAAATTTAGCCTTCCTAGAGGGCACCTGGCATCTGGGGCAAGAAACACTGAGGAAAATGGCGTCGGCTGATGCCTTTATACCCTAGCAGCTGTGACGTCGGGTGAAGTGCGACATCAGCCGAGGCAAGACCCAGACTTTGGAATCCGGCCGACCGAAGGGCTGCCTGAGGCAGGACAACCCATATGTTAGGGCTGCAGATGCATACCTATCGGACATCTACATTTAT
Organism: Protopterus annectens; assembly: GCF_019279795.1. Taxonomy (NCBI): domain Eukaryota; kingdom Metazoa; phylum Chordata; order Ceratodontiformes; family Protopteridae; genus Protopterus; species Protopterus annectens. Next base: position 850,638,326 of record NC_056743.1, on the reverse strand, counting down.
GGTAGGTACAAAACTGTACTTTATGCATGGGGGTATGAGTGTGGTGTTTGCAGTAAACTAGATCTGGGGATATGGAGCAGTGCAGCATGGGATACCTTCTTAGCCCAGCCAATAGAAGACTTTGAGCTAGAAAAGTTTGGCCGAGTCGGAGCCGATATTCGGCTCCGAACTCATGGGTAAGAATGTGAGGCGAGATGGACTACATACATCTAACATTATGGTGAGTACATAACTTCTTGATTTATTGCATACAGCTTATAACAAGTGGGAAAGCATACTTTGCAATGTGGTTTGGATTCTCTGGAGGCCTCCTGCAGGAATGCTGTTATGGGTTCTGTCATTAGGAGGCATGCTTGGTTAAAGGAACAGAATCTGCCTGATCATGTTAAATCAAAATTATTAGATGCTCCATTACAGCATGATACCTTGTTTGGTGTTAAAGTAGAAGAGGTGTTGAAGAAAATGGAAGACAAAGCTAAATCTATCCAAACAGTCAAGGATTTCTTACAGGTACAGCCTCCCAGATTTAGCAGGAATTGGCGTACAAAGAATTGGTCCTTTCCAGTGTCAGGCTACAAAAAGGCAGATACAGACGCCCCAGAGGCAGATCCCAGCCCCAAGGCTCATACAGGTCTAAACAATGGGGTGCTTCTACCCCCACAAGCGGAGAAGATAAATCAGTCATACAGAAAACAGTCACAATGACTTTCCTCTGCCAGCACCAAGCACTTACCTTCTGGCAGCTCCTTTAGGGGTAAAACTAGCACTTTTTTCACAAAATTGGCACATGATCACCCAGGACAAATGGGTCTTAAATAGTGTCACAAGGCTACATGCTCCACTTTCACACCCTGCCAAGGGCAAACGGTATGTCAGACCTGCCACACAATCAATGGGCAGAGGCACAAAAATAAGTTTCATCCCTCATGGACACGAGGGCCTTTCAGCAAGTACCACAGCAAGAGCAGGGACTAGGATATTACTCAAGGCTATTCTTGGTGCCCAGAAAGGACAAAGCCTGGAGACCAATACTGGACCTGTCTATCCTAAGCACATTTCTGGATATTCCAAAATTCAAAATGTTAACTCTGCAGCAGCTTCTGCCCATACTGGGCAAGAAGGCTTGGCTTGTGACTTTAGACCTAAAAGATGCATACCTGCATGTCCCAATCAGACAGTCATGCAGAAGATACCTCAGATTTATAGCTGGCTAAATGCACTACCAATTCTCTGCACTGCCCTTTGGCTTATCTTCTGCGCCCAGGGTCTTCACAAAATGTCTGGCACCAGTAATTGCATTTTGCAGACAAAGAGGAATACAAATTTACCCTTACTTGGACGACTGTCTTAGTCAAGCAGAGAACAAAGACATTCTACTACAGCATCTGGCGTTTGTAAGAAGATTACTAACATGCCTAGGGTACACAGTAAACGAAATATCAAAACTGTATCCTCTCAAGAGATAATATTCCTGGGTGCAAGCTTAAATACAACTGCCCAGATGGCTCATCTCACGCCAGACAAAGACAACTGACTACTTATTTCAAAATGTTGGCAACAAAGACCCAGTTATTTGCAAGAAAAATTCTGCAGGCTTTGGGCTTCATGGCATCCTGCATTCTGCTAATTCCATATGCAAAACTGCATATGAGGAAACTACAGTGGTATCTAAAAAGTGTTTGGACTCAACATTGCCACAGCCTGGAAACAATAATTACACTCATTCCCTGCCTGCAGCAGGAGTTTCGATGGTGAGCAAAAGCCTGTCACCACAACAACGGACAGCCATTCACTTTGCCCACAGCCAGGCAGACATTAACAACAGATGCATCAGATTATGCCTGGGGGGCCCATGTGGCCGAAAGATATATTCAGGGCACATGGTCCGTAAGCCAAATGCATTTGCATATCAATCAAAAAGATGCTAGCTGTTCAAAATGCCCTAACAGCCTTCAAGGAATCTACTTCATCCAGGGCAACTATTGATAAAGACTGACAATACTACAGTCATGTGGTACATAAACAAGCAGGGAGGCACACATTCCTACCCCTCTGCAGACTAGCCATGACTTTGTGGGACACAGCATTGACTTACCAAGTACATCTGAAAGCACATTTCCTGCCAGGAAAGATAAATACTCTGGCAGACGAACTAAGCAGAAAGCTAATGGATCCCCACGAGTGGAAATTGGATCCACAAGTCTTCAGCATGATAACAAGGAACTGGGGATGCCCGGACATAGACCTATTTGCCTCCCCTCACAACTGCCAACTACAGAGATTCTGCACAAGGACTTATCACAAGCAAGCATGGAAAGTGGATGCTCTATCTTTCAGCTGGAAAAACTTAACAGTATATGCTTTTCCTCCACTGCCTCTCCTCCCCAAGGTACTCCTAAAGGTCAGACAAGAAAAAACAAACATGATACTGATTGCCCCAGACTGGCCCCGCCAGCACTGGTACCCAATCCTAAAGAACTTGTCTCAATGCCCAGCCTGGGCATTACCTCAAATTCCACACTTATTGACCCAACAAAACAGTCAGATCCTGCACAGCCAACTCAGGACCTTAAATCTGGCAGCATGGCGGATAACGTAGTCATTCAAAACACACCTCTCTCTAAAGCGGTGATGGATGTTATTTTGGAGGCCAGGAGGCCTAGCACAGGAAAATCCTATGCAGAAAAATGGAAGAGATTCTGTGCTTGGAACCAGGCACAAGGAATTGACACGATTGTACCAAATATTCCTCAGATTTTGCAATACTTAACTGAGATGCTGGACAAAGGCCTATCTTTTTCATCAATTAATATTCATGCTTCTGACATTTCAGCTCATTACAATACAGAACCACCTATTTTTTCTCCTCCATTACTAAGGCAGTGCCTCAGAGGGGCCAAAAACATAAGACCTCCAAGGAGAGCACCAATACCTGCATGGGACCTCAATTATGTCTTGGAAAAACTCACACTGCCTCCTTTTGAGCCAGCCTCTACAGCTGATATAAAATTTTTATCCTGGAAAACAGCTCTGCTCCTAGCAATAACCTCTGCAAGACGAGTCTCAGCGTTACAGGCACTCATGGCTGTGGAACCTTTTATCATTTTAAATCCTGCCAGGGTTTCTCTGAGGACAAACCTGACATTTATGCCTAAGGTAGTGTTCAGTGTGGCCCTTAACCAAACAATTCATTTACCTGCTTT